>NW_007794593.1:0-1532 GCF_000696425.1 Galeopterus variegatus | reverse complement strand
AGCTGGCCGGAGCGGGGCCCAAACCCGTGCACGGAACCTTGCTGTCCTAGTGCTGTGCTCTAACCAACTGAGCTAACCAGCCAGCCCCCTTTTAGGTAAATTCTGTAGCAAAATTTAATAAAATAGAAAAAATTAAAAAGTTGTAGACAATATGTAAAACCAAAAGCTTGTTCTTTTAAAGAGTTAATAAAATAGACAATACTCTGGAAAGATTGATCAAGAAAAGAGGGCAAAAATAAAGAATATAGTAAATAAGATAATATAAATGCAGATCTAGTAGACACTAAAATAAATGAGAATACTACGAATATTTGTGTGCCAATATACATTTGAAATGTTAGATGAAATCGACAATTTTCTGTTGAAGAATATTGAAGAGCTAGGAAACCTAGACCCATAACTGCAAAATAAATAGGCTTAGTAGTCAAAAAATACATCCATATGGACCGACTTTTTACTGGGGTGTTTTATCAAACATTCAAGGAGTTAACAACTTCTATGTTACATAAACTGTCTCAGAGAACAGGAAAAGATGGACTGCCTGCAGAGGGATCGTAAAAGGCGATTATTTCCTGACACCAGGAGGAAAATTATAGGCTGGCTTTCCTTGTTCATAAAGATTGGAAATCCTATGTAAACTATTAGAAAACAAGAATTTAGCAATTAAACAGTGTTCTGTGTGATCATCTCAGTAGGTGCAGAAGATCATTTGTGAAAAGTCACTGCCCACATGTGATGGCTTGTGGCCCAGCTAGTCCCCTCCCTGGAGTGTACCGTGGAAACGCCTGTCTGTGCACATTCAAAGAGCACACGCAAGCTTGGCTATTGTAGCATTTTCCACTGTAGGCAAAAATTATGGAATACTAACATAGCCATTAAAATGAATGGCTGAAATCTGCCTATATCAACATAGATCTATTTGGAAACATAATATTGAGTTTTGGGAAAAAACAGGCTGCAAAAATGATAGGCACAGTTTGATATCATTAATGTAAATAAAACAAAGCCAGGACAACACTGTTGTTTATTGATACATGGCTCACAGGTACAGACCATATGCGACAAAATACTCCAGCAGGAACAAGAGGGAATTGGGGCAGCTTGAGGAGCAGCATCTTTGGAGAGGGAGGTGGGCTGCAACAATATCTTTGATGTGTTATTTCTAAAAACAGTATCTGACACAGATAAGGTATGTTAATGTTTGTTCCATCTGGGAAGAAGGTGTATGGGGATCTGATCTTTATATTTGTAATATTCCATAATCAGAATTTTTAAGAAAGGAAACATTTCTTGGCAATATAAATGTGCACAGTTACTCAGCTTTTAACAGTTTTCTCTTGAGAATTTAATACTACTTAGGGGACTGTGTAGGACAGAATTCATTAATGAATCTGGAGGCTGTGAATCTACTTGGTACTTACTTCTAAACTCTTCAAAATGTTTTTTTCCGGGGCCGGCCCGGTGGCGCACTGGATAGTGCGCCGCTTGGGAAGCGCGGCGGCGCTCCCGTCCGAGGGTTCGGATCCCACATA
>NW_007794592.1:1252-1532 GCF_000696425.1 Galeopterus variegatus | reverse complement strand
ATTCCGCACTCCTTCCAGTTGTCCTCTCTGGGAACAGATTAGAGGACGCTACAGGTACACATACCTCCCTGGAGTCATGTGCTCTGAGAATGCCCTGCCAGACCTGCTGGGAAATATAAGCAGTGGATTTAGGAAGAGGGGCTACATGATGAGCCTTACAGCCTGGGGACCTCACCGATAGGGTCATGTGGTCCATGAGGTTAGGGACAGGAGCAGAGGCCTGGGAGAAGAGTCAGCTCACATCCCAACACATTCAGAAATCATTCTCCAAAGATGAGCC
>NW_007794592.1:0-470 GCF_000696425.1 Galeopterus variegatus | reverse complement strand
CAGCTGGGAAGACAGGTAAATGAACAAAATGGCTTTGAAAATCCAGATACGCCCACATATGGGCAAGAATTTAGAAATGGTGTCCCCTCTGCAAGGATTTGATGATGAAGAGCAGTGGTACCTATGCCGTTGCTTAAAATTTAAGCTGTTTATGAGTATACAAGTAGGAACTTTGGTGGGGAGTACTACATTTCACAAACGTTTATGCCTTTTACCCATCAATTACCTTCTACTAAAATATCTATATGTAATGACGAGAGATGCATGTGAGTTGCTTTTCTCATGACTGCTCCAAACAGCAATGCGTTAAGAAGAAACCGTATAATGGCTTTATATATATATAGTAAATAAACTGCGCTGCATACCTGGGATGGAATGGTGTGTGATCATTGAAGTCAGGCTAGATCACTGAAGTCGGGCTGTATGTATACAGGTGAAGAGGTACTTTGGTATATTAAGTGAGAACAAAG
>NW_007794591.1:0-1532 GCF_000696425.1 Galeopterus variegatus | reverse complement strand
AACATCTGGTGGAATCTTAAGTTGTTTTAATATAAAAAAAATCATGTCGTCTGCAAACAATTGACTTTTTCTTTTCCAATTTGCCCATTATTTCTTTCTCCTGTATAATTTCTCTGGCTAAAATGTGCAGTAACATCTTAAATAACTGTTGAGAGTGGGCATCCACATTTTGTTCCCATTCTTAAAGGAAAAGATTTCACCTTTTACCCAATAAAGATGATGTTAGCAGAGGCTTTGTAATATATGGCTTTTATTATGTTGAGACAATTTCCTTCAATACCTAAGTTGTTGAGAGTTTTTATCATAAAGTGATGTTTAATTTTACCAAATTTTTTTTCTGCACCTGTTGGGATGATCGTATAGTTTTTTTCTTTGTTTCACTGATGTGGTATGTCACATTTGTTGATGTGTGCATGGTGAACCACCCATGCATCCCTGGAATAAACCCCACTTGATCATGGTGTCATGGTATATAATCTTTTTGATGTGCTGTTAGACTTTGTTTACTAGTACTTTGCTGAGAATATTTGCATCTAGGTTATCAAAACTGTTGTAGTTTTTTAATTGTCTGGTTTTGGTACCAAGGTGATGCTGGCTTCATAGAGTGAGATTGGGAGAACACTCTCTGCTTCAATTTTTGAAATAGTTTGAGAAGAATTTGTATTAATTATTCTTTAAAGTTTGGTAGAATTCAGCAGTGAAGCCATCCATTCCTGGGCTTTTCTTTGTTGGGAAAGAAAAGTCAATTTTTTTGTGCTGATTACTGATTCAATCTTGTTGCTCATTTTGGGGCTGCTCAGGTTTCCAGTTTCTTCCTGATTCACACTTGGTAGATCATGTGTTCATAAATTTATCAATTTTCTTTAGATTTTCAAGTTTGTGTATAGTTGTTTATAATAGTCTCTAATGATTCTTTGTATTTCTGTGGAATCAATGTAATGTCTCCTTTTTTATTCCTTATTTTTGTTATTTAGGAATTCTCTCTTCCTTTCTTGTATAGCCTAGGTAATGGTTTGTTAATTTTGGTTTTTTTTCTCAAAAATTCATCTTATTTTATTGATCTTTTGTATCATTCTTTTGTCCCTATTTCATTTAGTTCTGCTCTCATCTTTATTATTTCTTTCCATCTACGTGATATTGGGGTTGAATTTTTAATGCTATTCCTGCTTCCTGAGGTGTAACATTAGATTGTTTATTTGAGATCTTTCGACTTTTCTGATGTAAGCACTTATTGAGATAAACTTCCTTCTTAGTACGGCTTTTGCAGCATCCCATAGGTTTGGGTGTAATGTGCTTCTATTTTCATTTGTTTTGAGAATTTTTTTTTCTCCTTAATACCTCCTTGATACATTGGTCATTCAGGAGCACATTGTTTAACATACATGTATTTGTATAGTTTACTTGTTATTGATTTCAAGCATTATTTCATTGTAGTCTGAAAAAAAATACTTGATATGAGTTCAATATTTTTGAATTTGTTGAGACGATTTGTGGCTGAAATGTGGTCCACCCTGAAGAACGATCTATGTGCT
>NW_007794590.1:0-1532 GCF_000696425.1 Galeopterus variegatus | reverse complement strand
CTATTATTTAAGAGAAAGAAGGGTTTTCTCTCTTTGCTTGTTAAAACAATCAGCTTCTAGTCTTTGGGATATCAATCTAACTTTATTCCTAACTCCTAGAGTAAAGATAGCTGTGTTTGTTGTTCTTGAGTTCCGTGCATGTTTTATTGAGGAATTAATTTTATAACAAAAAAAAGTCATTGGAACTTTTATGACTGCATCTGTCACTCTGTTATTGAGCCTCTTCTCTCCCCTGTTTTTTGCTAAAAGAATTAGTGATTAACTATTTGTTTGGAGAAATGTATAGCCTGCTGAGTCCAGACTGCCTTCAGTTGCTTCTGGTATTTGGAGACCTAAAATGTTGTTATTTGAGTCTGTTCAAAGAGGCTTCCGGACTATGCCCAGGCAGGGTCTCAGGGTGCGTGGGTAGAGCTCAGCTCGACTGCTGGCTCCACCAGGCTGATCACAGGACGAGGTGGGTCCCCTGTTACCACCAGCTTCAGAAATAAAACCTACACTTCTGGGACCTGGCTGGAAACTACCGGCTCTTTCTGCTGCCAAGCAGGAGCTGTGCCCTCAGGGACCATCTGCAGAGGCAGTGTGGCCAATTACAGGCATTAAAAGCAAGCCAACTAGTTTAAGCCATCTTTTGCTGTAGTGCTGGCTGCTGGCAAGTAAGCCAGAACCTAAAGGACGCTGGGGAAGATTCATGCTTGCGGGGAAGAGTCATGCTTGTGGCCTCTCTTCTTCTCACAACTGCACTGTATCTAATTTAATTTTAGTCTTATAGTCTCACAACCGTACTGTGAGCTGTGGAGGGGCCATCAATCCCATTTAACACATGAGAAAACCAGGGCATAGACCTATTAAGTGACTTGTCCAAGGAATCCCTAACATTTTAAAATGGAAAGCCAGCTTCTCTAGTGCTATAGAAATAATTCTTCAAATGAAAAAAAAAAAAATCAGATACTATTTTAATTACACTAATCCTTTCTGGGGAGAGATCATTCTAATGCAAGTTAAGAAAAGAAAAAACGTCTTAATACTTTCCTGCCTTCTTTGTTGGAGGGAAGAGAGCAAAATGATGCCAACCAAAAAAACTTAGCTACACGATATTTTGACAGTTCCTACTGTCTCGCTTTAAAGACTTTGCAAGTGTTACATATTTTCACTTTTAAAATACGGAATCCAGAAGTCTTTGCTATTGTGGTTTTTAAAAACTTTATGTACACACTGTTATCACAGTACAAAACCTAGAAACTGCTATAAAAGTAGAAAACAAATGCTATCCTAAAGTAAAATTTCAGAAATAACTATTTACGTTCCTATACTTCTTTTTTCTATGCCTACATATATTGCTTTAAACAAAATAAAGATTTTTTTGTATACGGTTCGAGATCTAATTTTTTTTTTTTTTTTACTGAACATTGCTATTGAACTGTCTTCCCTATTTCTATATTAAGATTCAAGGGCCGGCTCGGTGGCGCACTGCTACAGTGCGCCGCTTGGGAGCGCAGCGGCGCTCCCACTGAGGGTTCGGATCCCACATACAG
>NW_007794589.1:0-1533 GCF_000696425.1 Galeopterus variegatus | reverse complement strand
CGAGATCTGGGCTGGAGATACAAAGTAGGCAGTCAGCAGTACCTACAGGTAATTGGAAACCATAGTACTGGGTGAGATCTCCCAGAAAGGTGCCTTGGTAGAAGGAATGCCTGAGGACCAAGCCCTTGGCAGCCCAGCATGGAGAGATCAGACGGACAAGGAAAACACAGAAAGACAGATAAACATGGAGTGTTTAGTGAGGAAAGAAGAAAACCAGGAGCATGAGATGCCAGGGAAGGCAAGAGGAACATAGAAAATGAGAGAGAGAGAGAAAGAGAGAGAGAGAGAGAGAGAGAGAGAGAGAGAGAGAGAGAATGACTAATGCCAGAATAAAGAGTGAGCATTGAAAACGTAAAGACAGTAAACAAAGATCATTCTTTTAAGAAGCTTTACTGGGAACGGAGCAGACAAATGCACTGTAGCTGAAGAAAGGTGAGAAGTTAAGAGAGCCTGTCGATGTTACTGTTTTTGTTTTAAAGATGGGAGTCACTACAGCAGGTTTGTGCATTGATGAAAATGATCCAGTGGAGAGGAGAAAAGCAGAAAAAATGTAGAATAAAGAAGATAATGGCAGAATTGAAACCCTCGAGGGGGTAGAGAAGAGGCCCCAGAGCATAAATTGAGAAGCTGAACTCTAAAATGAGAAGGGATATTTTTTCCCATTATAGCAGGAATGAAGTATAGGTTTACTGATGAGAGGCAGGTATATTGGGAGATTTGGTATCTGGAAAATGAGTTAGTTCCTGATTGCTTCTATTTCCTTAATAAAATATGAAACATTCACCACAAATGGTATAAGAAGATTTTTGGAAGATTATAAAAATTTGCAAGAGAGGGGAGAGGATACAAATTAGACGTCTCAGAGGAAAGAAAAGCAAATCTCCTAGGAACGTGGGGTGGGGTTCCTGGGTAGTAGTAAATATGCATTTACAATGTGTTACTCTGAGATTTAAAATGACACCAGGCCACATTGCTTTTTTTCCCCCTTTCCCCAGCAATGTCTAGCTCTGCAGGTTCTGGATCAGACAAAGCAGATAGGTGGTTTCAGACAGGCTTGAGGTTTTGCCAAGAAAATACAGCAGAAGGGAAGAGAACTGGGAAGTTGAGAGTGTTATCCAGCGTGACTCTAGTACCACAGCATCTGTAGTAAGTACAGAGTGAAGTGAACACAGGAGAGGAGTGAAGGGTCCATGGCATAGGTGATGGAAAAAAGGGGTGGACTGTGTCCCTGGTGAGCCATTAGTCACTCCATTGAGCATCTCATTATATCATGTGGCAGAGACAGAGACACTTACAAGAAGAAGGAAGTGAGTCCATCTGAGATTGGATTGTAAGCAGCGTCACTTTTCAGAACGATGATAAACCAGGAGGTGTAAAAATCTCAGAATCGGGAAGAAGTTGTAAATGGATTGGTTGGCTCTTCCTTTAATGCAGACTAAGGTTTTCCTACTGCAATTTATTTTTTTTATTTTTTATGTCTTTTTTTCCGTGTCCGGCAACGGATCGCAACCCTCAGTGTTGCCCCCGTACCGG
>NW_007794588.1:0-1533 GCF_000696425.1 Galeopterus variegatus | reverse complement strand
AATCTCTAAACTTCACCTTATCCACCATGAAATAAGTATAATAGTAATTCATTACAGCATTGCAATAAAGATTAAATAAGATAATTAATGAGATGCACTTAGTTTAGTATCTGGCACATATTAACTGCTTATAAAATGCTGTTTATTTAAAACTGTAAGTCATTTGTTAAAATTATCTAAGTGTCTATCAATAGTAAAATAGCTCAGTGTGGCATAGAATATTTCTATAATGCAATACAATGTGGCCATTAAAAAAATAAAAGAGATATATATGCACATATATGTATGAGTACATTTCTATAGAGAGAAAATGGTCAACATATTAAATGATTATCAATTAAATGATAAAGGGAAGCATAGTACAAAGAGCACTATTTTTGGTTAAAGAATACACACATACAAACACACAAATCCACGTTTTTTTCTAAGCAAAGGACCTATGAGCCTTAGAAATTGGGAAATTGAAGAGGAAGTACATGCCAGAAATTGCTCAAGATGCTCACCAACCCCGTTTCAAATTCTTTTTTTTAATATACCAAAAGACATTTCCCATTCTTTCTTCAGTTAAATTTGGTTTGTGAGACAAGTTCGCCCAAGGATGTGTGAGCAGAAGTGAAGTGTGTCAGTATCAGGCTGAAGTGATTACAAACCCGGCTCACTTTCCCCATCTTCTCTGTCTTTGCTCATTGATCCAGCTGAATGCAGGGAATCTGCAGAGGACTCTAAGGAAGCCCAGAAGAGAGCAAAGATGCAAGATGAAAGCCTGGATCACTCACTAAGTCAGCACTTGGAGAAAAGCCACCCAGAAAAGCTATATGTCCTACATTAGACTATGATGTGAGAAAGAAATAATATTTATTATAACAACCATCGTAATGTAAGGATAATTTGCTATAGCAACCAGTATTCAAAACTAGAGAATTTTTTTTTAATTTTAAATTATTTTGCATTGTCTAGGTATTCATCTAGTGAAGTAATTCAACTAAAATATGAATGAAATATAGTGCACCAGCCAAACTGTTTTAATTTAGAAGTCAAAAACCACCAGCTGAGATTTTATTTGCTAAAGAACAGTTTATTTACATTTTTCTTCATTGCGTGGAATTGGACATGCAGTATAATATACTTATAATGTGCATTACTCTATACACTTTAAAATATCTTACCAGCCATCTCATCTGTTTGTTTTAATTTTAAATATATTTTTTAAATATATTTTTAAATATAACAGCTAAAAATCTCCAGTTTTTCCAAGATACCCAAGCATGTTACATTGGTCAGATTTAAATAGCTATCAAGGAATTTCCTAGGAAAAAATATTCCTTGTACAAATCCTCCTTCACTCTGCCCCAGATTACTTCAATCACTTCTTGACTAAATCTAACCAGTGTGTAATCCTTCAAGCCATTATTTTTTAAAAAGGTGCATTAATTTTGATAATTCACATTTGGCACAAGTGGGATATGGTAATAATTATATTGTCAGCACCCTAATATGTTCACCATTAAATAAGATAATATATGAATGAAACTG
>NW_007794587.1:0-1533 GCF_000696425.1 Galeopterus variegatus | reverse complement strand
GTGATGGACATTTGGGCTGGTTCCAACTCTTGGCTATTGTAAAGAGTGCATAGCATAGTTTATAGTTTCCTGGATTGCACTGTCTTATGTGCCAGGCTTTGAGCTAACTTCTTACATGGATACTCATATAATCTTTAGCACGACTGCAATGTTAGTTATATTAACTCTTCGTATGAAGAAACCAAAGCTTAATTATGTAACTTGCCAAAGGTCATATCCACTAAATTGTCTGACTTGAGACCCTAGGAGTTAACCAGTATGCAGTATTGTCATTCAGTCCAGACATGTTACATGTAATTGGCAGTAGCCTACACTTCTATTACCTTCAAAGGTAAACTACTGTATATTTAGCAACTATGACCTAAAGATTTGCTTTAGACTTTGCCTGGGATTTAAAAAGCCAAAAGCACACATACAACTTCTTCTGTTGAGTTAAACCATAGGTATGTCAGCAGCTGAGGTCATCCCACTGAATTTTATCTGTATTCATCACTGGCTGCTTTGTCAGCAGACAGATGTTAAAATCTTTGTCCTCCTTTCTTAAGAAACATTTGTTCACAGTGGATTTGGTTTAGATTCATTTTAATTACCTAGACTAGTAGTTTTCGACCCTGGCTACACATCATCTAGGAAGTTTTTAAAAATATCAGTGCCTGGAACCTACCCCTGCAGAAAGAACTTCTAATATAATTGATTTTAGGGTCCCTTTAGGCATTGGTGTTTTCAAATGTTCTTCCCCTGTGATTTTAATGTGCAGCCATGATTGAGAATCACCAGTGGTTCTCAAGGTATGGTCTTTGGCCAGTAGCACCAGCATCACTTGTTAGAAATGCAAATTCTTGGGCTCACTCCAGATATAATGAATCAATCTCTTGTGTTGGCCCAACAGTCTGTATTTAATAAGTCCTCTGGGTGATTGTGACGTACACTCAAATTTGAGAACCACTCATTTTTTTCCTCCCTTCAGCCTTGTTTGTTGCTATCAGGCACCTGCTACCAAAGAGCAATGTGGGATAAAGGTGTTAATATTTGGCAGTTTAACTAAGTATAGTAAATATTTTATTAAAAGCCAAACATGATACACAATACCTGAAGAATAAATGTTCATTTATTTTAGCACATGTCTAGGTGGTATGTGGCTTGTTGATTCCCTCATTCTGTTTCCATACAATGTTATTAGAACTCAAAGTCTTTTCTAAAAGAAATTATATTTCATTCAAACTAAATGATCTGTAGGTGACATTAAATGAGGCACCATTTCTCAACTATATAGTCTTTATCTGTATTAACTTTACATAAAGTAATGTCTATAATCTGTGAATGGAGAATTTATTAAATTCTTGAGTGGGGGGAAATACTCTAATTGTTGAGTATTCTGAAGTCTAGTCTTGGTTTTCCTGTTAAATTAGCCTTTTAAATATGCCAGTCAGTCCTTCTAAGACAGGCTTCTTGAAGTTGAGATAGGATTGAACTAGATTTCATTCTCCCCTATGTTTTTTTTTTTTTTTTTTTTTTTAAAAAAAAGATGACCAG
>NW_007794586.1:0-1533 GCF_000696425.1 Galeopterus variegatus | reverse complement strand
TAAGAAACATTATTTGTTATGAGTACAGACACCTAGTCTCTAACCAAGACCTACCAACTCAGGATATTCCAGGAATTTGTATGTTTAATTAGCACCCAGGGTGATTCTTATTATCAGGAAAGAAGAAGCAGGAGCTCTTTCTGAGAAGCTGAATAATTTAAGCACCATCAGCTCCCCCCTCTAAGAATGTTTTCCAGCTCCACAAAAGAAGAAGGAAGCTTATTGCAAGCTTGTTTGCTAGGTTAGGCCTTGAAGGCCACTATCTGGGGATTCCATAGACGTGATCTTCCTATAAGTTTAATAAGTTTACGTCATATGAAGTCAATTTGCTACTTTTATTTGGATTGGATATGAACTGTTGGTTTCAAGGGGGGTGAGGGGGACCCAACTGTCATATTTCATCCAGCTAGAAAATCTGTTATAAGTGAATGATCGTTTCTTTTTCTGACCCTTGGAACATTGTTTCAAGATTTTCAGAGAAACTCAGTCAATAGCTCTGTGCTAGGTTAATGTGCCAGGATTGCATGTATCTCTATTTGGTATTCCAGATGGGCATATTTAACTGCACTGGATATTGGCAGAGAAAATGTGAGCTGGCTGAGAGAATTCCGGGTTGGAATGTTCAGAGAGAAATTTGTAGGATCTTCTGAAATAAATATAGGATATACAGAATGTTGTGGGGACAGTGGAGAAAATGCAGCATTCTCTCTGAAACCTTATTGTGCAAGAGATAACCTAAGGTTCTGGCAAGAGTTATACCATCATCCCTTGACCCCAACATACATACCCATCCCTCACACATACACACGTAAGTACACACACACACACACACACGCACACACACACACGCACACACACATACAAACACACACAGACACACACACGCACACATGCACCAGGACCTACCTTCACTGGCACTTTCATTGGCACTTTCAGCCTCTCGCCTAGGGCTTTTGATATTCATGAGCCTACAAAAATATTAGATACCTAAAAACAATGATGAGCTCCAAAATGAAGAAAACTGAAACACCAGTATGATTAACTGCCTGATTGAATACATATCAAATGCAACATGCTGTTACTTTAGCATTTGGTGTTCAAGAAATCACCATAACACTTAATAATTTGTAGGATGTATTTTCTCCTGTTGACAGGATTCCTGAATGTGCATGAGCAATGAGACATCATTGCCAATTTGTAATTAAATGGATGATTTGTAGCCTCATCATTTCAAAAGCAAAATTATAAAAATCCTTTCAAGATTCTTTTGTAGCAAAAACTAGATTTTTATGTGAGATGTGGATGTATTTTAATATGTTTGGTATGGTATGGGGTGGGCCTCTATCTCAGACTTCACCACCATCGAATGCTATTGGGCAGGTCACACAGTTGGAGAATGATGAAATGTGTCATTCAAAGTTGTGTCTTCGATAGTTCAAAGACTATAAGGCTTTTAGGTCTACCCTCAGTCGTGTGGCCATCTCTGGAGGGTATAGTCCATTCCCTGATACACCAGAAATGCCCTTAAGGGAC
>NW_007794585.1:0-1533 GCF_000696425.1 Galeopterus variegatus | reverse complement strand
ACATAAGCACAAATGTGGTATCACCTGAAAGGGAAAAGATCCAAACCCTAATTGTGCCAATGTGCATGTGGGAAATTTCAGCTAATTGTATATTTTTAAAAAATGTATCCCTTTGGGTATTTAAAATTATTTTTCATAATGATTCCTTATATACGTAAAAATAATAGTCTCCTGATTTATTGCATTATGGGAAATTTTTATTGTGTTATCTTCTATATTTACCAATTTTTAATAAGTGTACTGTGTGGAAAAATCTGAACAAAAGCAGGAACATTTATTTTAAATATGATGAAGAAAGACAACCTTATTCTGAGTGCAGACTGGGCCATGCTGCCAGCATCCAGCTGCGCTTGCTGCAGCTTCAGGCAGGGGTTCCCTGGATCCCGTGAAAAGACAGGGCACGTGCGGGGTCCTGAGAGATGGACATTTAGGTAGGGCCGGGAGAAGGGATTGGCCGTGAACCCTTTGAGGGAAGGGAACATTCCCGCTTCATTCACCACCAGGTCCCCTGTTCTTGGCTCAGAACCTGGCACTCTGAAATAAATGGATTTCACTAACTTGGGAAGGATTTTTGACTGCCTGCTCTGCACAGTGCATTGTTCTTTGTGCCTGTAAAGCAGCTGTGACTGGGGAGCCATGGTCTTGGCTTCTACTGGGTGCAGTGCAGAATGAAGAGGTCGGTAGTGAAGGGAAACAGGTGGAGAAATCACCAGGTCACGGGTGAGAGAATGACTGAGAGAATGACCGTCCTGCAGGAGCCACAGCAGGAAGGGACATTGTGGAGAGGAAACATTTAAACCAAGCTAGGGTGCTGAGTCACAACCTGGGAGGTCCAAGAGCAAATGCAGGAGCCCGAAGCAGAACGAGCTTCAGGGCTGAGGACCAGAGAGAGGACTGGCATGGCCCAGTTGTGGGGCTGAGGGAAGGAGAGGTGGGCCAGACCTGGGCATGTGGGGCTTTGACAGCTAAGGCAAAGAGTTGATGTTATTTTAGCTATTATGGGGAGCTGCTGGAGAGTTTTTAAATAACACTTTTAATCTTAGTCTTAGATTTACAAAAAAATGCAAATACAGTAGTTTCCACATATCCCTCCCCTACTTTCCCCTGTTGTTAACCTCTTACATTTCTATGGTGTGTTTGTACCACAGAAGAAACTAACACAGGTATATTACTATCAGTTGAACTCTAGGCCTTTTACTGATTTCATTAGTTTTCATTAATGTCTTCTTTTCTGTTTCAGGACCCCATCCAAGGCACCATATTGCATTTATTTGTCATGTCTCCTTAGGCTCCTCTTGGCTGTGACTGTGTCTCAGATGTTCCTTGTCTTCGATGACCTTGGCAGTTTCGAGGACTATCGGCCAGATGGCCTTCAGTTTGTATTTGTCTGATGTTTTTCTCATAGTTAGACCAAGGTGATGAGGTTTTAGGGAGAGACTACAGAGGAAAAGTGCCCTTCTGACCATATTAGGGTGCATGCTGTCAACACCCCTTATCACACTGGTGATGGGAACCTTGGCCACCCAGGCAAAT
>NW_007794584.1:0-1533 GCF_000696425.1 Galeopterus variegatus | reverse complement strand
AGATTGTATAGCTCCCTAAATTTCATGCTTTTAACAAGTTCTCTCTCAAAAAGGGCATCTCTATAATGTCAATGTAATGGCAAAAGGATAAATTAATGGTTTTAGAGCATTATATTTTATAACCATTACCTGTAGTAGATCAGACAGTGCAAGTTTGAAATTTAGTATGTAATAAATGGATAATCACATATTTGGGTGGTGGAATTGATTGGATAATTCAGATGGAAGCTACTGGAGCTGCAATTCTTTGGGGCTGGTTAAGTGCAATCTCAGCAACACTGTTTCATAGTCAGTCTTTATATTAACCCCTCCCTTATTAGGGAAAATCACACTCAGCATTCACAATGGTCCAGATCCCAACCTAGAGCCTAAAACTAAAACTAAAAAGTATTATACACAAACACACTCACAGATGCTCACATATACACACACACATATGGGTGCATGTGTGTGTATGTGTGGGTATAAATGACAGTAAACCACTACTTTTTGAGTTTATATACTTGATATCTATAATGTGTGTATGTGTGGGTATAAATGACAGTAAACCACTACTTTTTGAGTTTATATACTTGATAGCTATAGTTTTTGTACATCTTCCCCCACTGTCATACCACGAGCAATTACTTCTTTCTTCCATAGTTTCCTCATCTGTAAAACAAAGATAATAATAGTAGTCACCTCTTAATGGGTTTGCATATACATATATACACATCCACATATGTATATACATTCTGCCTGACCTCACACTATTACAGGGTCTGCATAAACCACTCAGAGGTGATTTGGTTTCATTATACATATAATACTAACAATGATGGCTATTTAATTTACTAGTCCTTTATCTGATTAAAAGGGATATTGCTATATAGAGGTACACTAAGAACAATAATTATAATATCATTAATAATAAAAATATAGCCTATAGCTGATACATATGTAATGTTTAATACAGGCGAAGCCCTCTAAGTATGTTATGTATAAATTGATTTACTCTTCACAAACCCATTATGAAGTGGCTACTATTATAATCTTTATTTTACAAATGAGAAGGCAGAAAGAAGTGATTGCTCCCAGTCTGACAGTAGGGTAGAAGCAGAAAAATTATAACTATCTGGTACATTAACTCAAAAAGCAATGGTGTACAGTCATTTATCATCAGTGAAGCCATCCCTCAGTGACCTCTGCCAGTGACATATTGTGTCAGCCAAATACAATATATGTGGTTCATAGTGACAATCTTGAAATACAGTAAACAAAAGAACCCATTTGGTGTGCTTTTTAAGACAAGGAAGTGTCTAATATATTTCAAAACTATTTTCATCCAAAATAATTAAGTTTTGAAACCTAAGAAATGAAGTTCATTTTCATTGGTCAAGATCCTAAAAAAAATTTTTCTTCTTGATTATGCTTAGTGTAAAAGGTGGTATTCATCATAGCTTTCACAGGTTAAAAAAAAAATAAAAACAAAGAACAGCAATCATGCAAAAAAGATTTATTAAAATTTAATGAAGTATAGTAATCTGGAACTTC
>NW_007794583.1:0-1533 GCF_000696425.1 Galeopterus variegatus | reverse complement strand
ATCGCAACCCTCGGTGTTGCGCCCGCACCGCGCTCAGCCAGTGAGCGGGAATCGGTCTCCACGTGGGATCCGAACCCTCGGCGGGAGCGCCGCCACGCTCCCAAGCACGCACTGTAGCAGTGTGCCACCGGGCCGGCCCTGCGTGCGTGATTTTCTATTTGACTAATCCTCACTCACCCACATGCTGCACACTGCTCTGTTTATATAGAAGGATTTCCCTGACAGGGAAATATGGCATGTGTAGAAATTAAACAAAAGAAGTAGAACTGATTCAAACAGCCTACTTATGAATCATGAAGAAGAGAAAATAGTTTGACATATTTAGTTCAGATAATTTTAAAATAGATGCTTACAATTTTTAAAAAATTTGAAATCTGAAATGTTGGCCTAAGGTTGAAAATCGTTCAGCCCTAGAGCAGATTTCTAACATTCCAGAATCCAGGCAGTTCCCATCCAGGACAGGTTGAGGCAATGTTCTCTTCTTCTAGCAGAGGGTAACAGATTCCTATTCTTGAACAAATACAGGCCTGGATACAGTACCTTTGTTTGAATAGAGTTTAAATTCAATTTCCAGCATATTAAATCAGTGACAGTGTAACCCAAGACAAGCTTTTAATTTGGAAGCAAATCTAGTTCTGACAACAGTCTTCTCATCAACATAGTGGACAGTTCTTTTTAAGCCCGGGAAGCACTGTTCTTCCTTGTTAATCACAGGGCTCCAGCTGTGCGTGCCTCACTACATAATGTAGATGGCACGTGGCTTCCCAAGTCTATATGGCACATACCTTTGAATTCGTGATATGGAACACTGTCAACATCTGTTTCAAATACTAAGATATGTGTTTTAATGAAAATGCTGAAGGATTCTTTGCTATGGGCTTGTAGGTACAAAAAAGTGTTCACTATTGTGAAGCAAACAGTTCATAATTTAAGTGAATGGAAACAACTCACGACCTTTGCACTAGTTATTGCAAAGAAACCACATAGATCTATCCACCACATAGATTATAACTAAAATTCAGAAATGACACAGAGTTAATTGCATTATATAAAAAAGCTTAAGATTCTCTCTTTGTATATGAATAATACCAGTTCCTGGGGGTTAGACACTAATATTATCAACTCTGGAAAGTCCTCTGTAGATCCACTTTGACTTACATAAACAGAGAATGGCTATAATGGTGGCCTTAGAAGAACACATGCAGACTTTCTGGTGCATATACTTGGGGTACTGGGCAAGTAAAAAGAATTTATAATGAGAGCAAAATCAGAATTTTAGACCTGGAAAGAACCTAGAATATTATTATTATTATTATTATTATTAATTATTATTATTATTTATTTATTTATTTATTTTTTCCTTTTTTTGTCTTTTTTCATGACTTATTATTATTATTATTATTATTATTATTATTTATTTATTTATTTATTTATTTATTTATTTTTTCCTTTTTTTGTCTTTTTTCATGACCGGCAACAGGATCGCAACCCACGGTGTCGCGCCTGCAACACGCTCAACCAGTGAGCGGACTG
>NW_007794582.1:0-1533 GCF_000696425.1 Galeopterus variegatus | reverse complement strand
GTTCATTATTACCAATTGTAGTTATTCTTTGTATCCCTCACCCAGTTTGTCCCTAACTCCCTTCCCCATCCTCCTTTCCCACCTCTAGTAACCATAGGTCTGTTCTCTCCTGCTGAAAGTTCAATGTATTATTGTAATTGCTCTTTCTTATTTTTCTTTCTTCTTTTCTTCCTTCATTCCTTCCTTCTTTCTTTTCCTTCTTATTTACTTTTTAGCTCCCACTTATAAGTAAGGACATGCAGTATTTCTCTTTCTGTGCCTATGTTATTTCACTTAACATAATTTTCTCCAAGTTCATCCGTGTTGCTACAAATGGCACAGTTTCATTATATTTTATGGCTGAGTAGCATTCTACTGTGTATATATATATATATATGGCTGAGTAGCATTCTACTGTGTGATATATATATATATATATATCTCACATTTTCCTTATCCAGTCAGTGGGATTTAAATTTTAGTTAACTTTAACTCATTTAAATTTGAATTTAAGTAAGCATGTGACAAGTGGCATTGGACGAGGCAAACATCATGTCCACCTCAGTGCCACATAGGGAATATTCGACTACCATGGGTGTAAACCTCAGAGGAGAAACTATAAACTATACACACTTGTTGGCTATCACTTCAGGAAGTAGGACTGGGCAAAGACTTTATTAATAAGACCCAAAAAGCACAGGCAACAAAAGAAAACATAAATAAATGGAATTATATAAAATTAAAAAGCTGCACAGCAAAAGAAACAATTAACAAGGAGAGAAAAGACAACCTACAGAGTGGGAGAAAATATTTGCAAACTATGCATCCAACACGGGATTGATATCCAGAATATACAAAGAACTCAAACAATTCAACAGTAAGAAAACAAGTAACCCAGTTTTAAAAAATGGGCAAATGAGCTGACTAGACATTTCTCAAAGGAAGATATACAAATGACCAACAGACACAAAAAAAATGCTCAACCTCACTCAGCAGCAGGTAAATGCAAATCAAAACCACAATGAGGTATCATCTCACTCCATTTAGACTGGCTATTATCAAAAAGACAGAGAATAACAAATGCTGGCAAGATCTGTTGAAAGGTGAGCCCTCCTACACTGTTGGTGGGACTGTAAAATAGTGCAGCCATTATGGAAAACAGTATGGAGATTCCTCAAACAACTACAGGTAGAACTGCCATACAATCCAGCTATCCCACAGCTGGGTCTATATGCAAAGGAATGGAAATCATCGTGTCAAAGAGATACCTGCACTCCCATGTTTATTGCAGCTCTTCAATAGCAAAGAGTTGGAATAAGCCTAAATGTCCATTGACAGATGACTGGATAAGGAAAAAGTGGTATATATACTCAGTGGAATACTACTCTGCCATAAAAAGAATGAAATTCTGCCATTTGTAGAATGGATGAACTTAGAGAAAATTATGGTAAGTGAAATAACGCAGGCACAGAAAGAAATACAGCATGTCCTCGCTCATAAGTGGGAGCTAAAATAAAGAAAAGCAAGCAAGCAAGAAAGAAAGGGGGTGGAGGG
>NW_007794581.1:1084-1533 GCF_000696425.1 Galeopterus variegatus | reverse complement strand
AGCTAAGTCAGTGGCTCTCAGCCCTACCAGTGCCCAGGGGTCCTTTGTATAACAAACATTTTATAACGCCCCCCTTACTGCCCTGACATGAGATTCATATGCAATATAACCTACCTACATATGAAGTTCTTAGAAATCAAATATACTGCCCTAATTGAAATGTAAAAGGAAGTATAAAAGCAGAGGACCTGCTCCGGGATGTCTGCATCAGTGGACATGAGGAGAAGCAGACACCTACACTCAGAATCACTGCCAGTGTCATGGCCTCAAATGCTGATTGACATATGTCTATTGTCTTGGTGACTCAAATGTCACACATAGTGTTGGCATTAGCTCTTCACAATTTCCTCTCCATTTTCATGGTAATTGAATTCCTGGAAAATTCATTGTATGCAAAAATGAAATGTGTTTATATATGAAGCAGGTTAAGTTTTAGGCTCAGAAAATTA
>NW_007794581.1:0-202 GCF_000696425.1 Galeopterus variegatus | reverse complement strand
CCTGGGGGCCACCAAGGCCCTCTGCTCCCCTGCCGCCTCCAAGAAACTTCATCCAAAAGGCACAGGTGCAGCTTTTGCCGGCTCCTGTTCTGTGTGCTCTGTGCAGCTCCAGCCTGGAAGCAGCCAGGGCTCGAAACGGGTGAAGCAGTTCTTTTTTTATCTCATCGTGGCTTCTCCCACCTTCATGCACTCCGTAGTTCTC
>NW_007794580.1:0-1533 GCF_000696425.1 Galeopterus variegatus | reverse complement strand
AATTGGTACTAAGAAGAGAAATCAGGCTAGGAGTTTATTGGCAATAGCAACGTGGTGGAGGCATTTGTACAGGAGCTAGCCTGACCTCCCTCTCTGGGGGTTGGACTTATATTTCTTCTTTTGGTGAGTTGTGTTGTTCTTATTAGCTGGGGAATAGGCTAACGAGGTGAAAGTTAAACCATCTACTGGGAACTGCTAGGGCCTTATTTTAATTAGGTGATTTTTAGGTTTACAATTATTGATTCCCTTGGTATGTAAAGTAGGGTTTTAGAGGGGCCAAAAGCATAGAGTTCTGTTGTGATTATGAGTTCTTTTTTTCTCTATTTCATGGGGAAGTCTCATAGGGCACGAACCTCCATTTTGGGTATCTTTGGGTGGCACCATCTTAAGTGGTCCTCTTGAACCTAATAATTTTATTTATTATTAATTTACTTAATAAATAAATGCTTAAAGCAGCTATATTTATTTATTTATTATTTGTTAAGAATATTCATGAAATACAGAGCTGATGGTCACCCCTCATGCCCAAGATGCGAAGGCCAGATTCATACTGGCAGCTTACCCATTACCACAAATTGAGTTTGTACCCCATGTTCCCCACCCAATTATCCCCAACCCCCCTCCCCCTCCCTCTTCCCACCCAACTCCACTTTGTATCTCAAGGTATGTTCTCTCCCTCTCCAAGTCCAATGCACCACTGTGTTCTTTCTTTCCTTCCTTCTTCCTCTCTTAGCTTCCACTCATGAGTGAGCACATGCGGTATTTATCCCTCTTTGCTTTGCTTATTTCACTCAGCATGAGTTTCTTCAGACTCATCCGTGTTGTTGAAAAGAGGAGAATGCCATTCTTTTTTTATGGCAGAGTAGTATTCCATGGTGTATATATACCACAGTTTCCTTATCCAATCACCCATTGATAGACAGTTAGGTTGGTTACATGTCTTGGCTATTGTAAACAGAGCTGCAAAGCAGCAATGTTTAAAGTGTCAGTATTTTTATGGACTTTACAGTGAACATGGACTAGATAATATTGAGTCATTGTCCAAAGTGTAATAAAAAGTTTTATTCAATGTCTTAAAAGATAAAATTTGATCTCTTACTATGTCCTCAGTTGTAACTTAAAATAAATATGACTTCAGTAATTCAAGAACTTATAACTTATGAAATTTCATTAACTTAAGTAAGTCTGTAATTGATATTTCTAATGAGAAAGACATGCACTGTTGTTAGAAGCTGAGTCTCCAGAGCTAATTTTCTTGGGTTTGAATCAGCCCTATTGCTTACTATCTCTTTGACCTTGGGAAGTTTCCTAGATATTTTTTCCTCAGCTTATTCAAATGTAAAATGAGGGAAAATAAAAGAAATTGTACCTCAACCATAGAATAATTCTGAGAATTAAAATAGTATCAAATTAAATGTATTTAGGCAATGATTGTCATACTTCAAACAATATGTAAATATTGCTATTTACAATATGTAAAAATATGCTATTTGTGCTGTTATTGTTATTAATAATTATTATTTTCTAATTCTT
>NW_007794579.1:0-1533 GCF_000696425.1 Galeopterus variegatus | reverse complement strand
AAAAAAAGCAAGATCCAAAATAATACACAGGAGCACCACTCCATTAAGCAGATTTCAAAAGTAGACCAAGCTGTACATAAGTTGTATAAAGCTACAGACATAAATGGTAAAACCATAAAGAAAATAACTCACAGAAGTCAGAGAAGTGGCTACATCTGGCTTGAGGAAGGGAAGCCTCGGACTCTGTTTGAGGTGTGTTTCGATGAGAGCAGTGTTCCGTGTCTTCACTTGTGTGGTGTTACATGTGTGTTTGCCTTATGATATTCATTAAACTGTATGTCTATGTTTTCTGAACTATTATGGACAGAATTTTGTCCCCCCCGCTTCCCAATTTATATGTGTAATCCCTAATCCCCATTTGGGGAAACTGACAAGGGACAGTTCTGTTGGGGATACATTTAGTTTGGGTTCAGTGGGACATACTTTTTTGGTTCCCGGTCACTTCTGGATATAGTTAAGTCATTATTAGCCATCTAGAGCCATAGTTTGTATCATGATAGGATGCTGGTATCATAATATGAAAGTGTGTCCCATGAGAGACATGTGAATGGCCAAAAGAAAAAAGAGGTTGAGATGTTTGATCTGTAAGCTGTCCTCTGGGAGCTCTTTCTAATCATTCTCTACATAAAATGATAAGAAAAGCGTTCTGTTTTCACAATCCTTAGTAAAAAGAGAAGTTGTCTCATGTCAGGGATATGTTCATAAGCAACATATGCAATTATATAAGCATCGTGCATTCTTTTTTTGATAGAAATTGTGCAAAATAGAATTTACCAGAATTCTTATGTGTAAACCTCTAGAAGTGCTGCAAGCAGCAGCTACATTTGTAGTGAACAGCTCATACATGTGAGACACTTGGTAGAAGATTCCCAAATTTGACAACCACCTTAATAATTTATGCAATATTACCAACACCAAGTTTTGTAGCAAAAAGAAACTTTATAAAACTATCAATAATAAAAATGTTTCAATCAATGATACTAAAGGAAAAACTAATTCTCTTCCTATTTTCTAAATAGAGAATATTATAAAAAAAATCTTTGTCACATGGGAAGGCAATTAAATAATAGGCAGCAAATAATGCAGAAAAGACATTTTACCGATGTGTCAGGACATTATTAGTTATTTTAAATAAATTTTTTATGATATCTTGTAATATTTGTTATGTTATGTAAATTTGTAACTTGATTTTTAAAATTCTAAATAAATACTCACTGCTGCACCAAATTTTGCATCCATAATGTTGTTTTTTAACATGTACCCAAAATTGTATAAGCCGTAGGTCCCATAAAACCTGAATCTGCCCTTATCTAAATCATTAGATATTTGTCTGCTTACTTTTCCTTTCTTCTCTGACAGTTCTGTCTTCCCTGTGCTAAGATACAACTTTTCTGTAGCTCTATCTGGTCATATTTTTACACAGTAATCCTATTTGTGAAATTACTGTTACTCATTGATTAACCTCACCTTGATTAGCATTACCCTTTCCATGGAAAGAACTATTTTCCGCACATTTAATCTCAGGGATGTGAC
>NW_007794578.1:0-1533 GCF_000696425.1 Galeopterus variegatus | reverse complement strand
ACCAATATAGTGTGACAATTCTGGGAATTAGATTCTTCTGCCTTTCCAGAGTTTTTTTCATTGTTGTTGCTGTTGCTCTTTGTTTAGTAACTTTTCTGGAATAATTTTATAAAGTGTTTATTCTTTGTCTTCTGTGACCACTGAAATTTCTGCTTGGTTGCCTTAGTGGTCAGCTAATACCTGGACAGAGATTTTCTTAAATGACTATAACCAATAAGTCTTCATGAAGACATTGCTGAAAGGTTCTGTGTGTGTTGGGACACACCTTCAACACTGAGGCAGTTTACCACTCTGCCTTAATCTTCACTGACTGCCTGAGAAGAGCACCTGGGCATCTCCAGTCTTCCATCTTCCCGGAAGTCTTCACCTATTGTTTTCAATAAATACATCTGTGCAGAAGGCTGCCCTATTATCAATTGGCAGAACTCTGAGTTAGGTCAAATAAAGACAAGCCACACAAGTGGGTTTTTCAGGAAACTGCCACACAAGTCAAGTCATGGCAATTCTCTGGAAATAAGGTTTTGAAGGAGCTTTAATACTTTCCTCTCACTTCCAGTGGCTGCTAGGTCTACTGGTTTTCAACATGATTGTGGGTCTGTTGGTTTACAAGTCTACTGTGAATATATGAAAGGGGGAATGGAATTAGGGCAAGTTAAAATGCTAGAAATCTTGTCACTTTTACTCACATTTGACTTTTTTTTTTTTTAAATAAACTCTCCCCAGATTGTAGCAACTGTTTGATTAATGTACAGAGTTCTTAAAATGTTCTCCTTGCTTTCATGGAGGAGAGGATCTCACTTTGCCATTCCCACCAACATCACTTCAACACTTTCTGTTTGACAGCTTTTGTCTGTGACTCAATTTAGAATATAACTGGAATGTTGGAACTCAATTACTATCTGGCACTGTGAAGCAGTTGAAGGGTTGAGTTTGGAACAGAGTAGAAAGGCCACCTCCCAAAAGGGGTCAGAGTCTCGGTGGCATCCTCAGGGACCATGGAGAAATAAATAATAAGAAAGTACACGGCTACTGGGCGTGTAAACCTAAATAAAGGAAAATATTATCAAATGTTCATTTAAAATAAAATAAACATAAAACAAGAATGTACAGAATATATTTTTTTGAAACATAATGTATCTCATGTAATCTTTACAAAAACATATAGAACATATATAATAGCATTTAAAAAAATAAATTTTATCAGAGATACTTTAAAACATACCCCAAAGTTATAAAAACCCTAAAATAAACCCCAGTTTACCAATACCCTATTTTAACAATTATCAACCTCTTTTTAAAAATCTTTCCCCAAACTACTACTTTCCTTTTCTCTGAATTATTTTAAAACAAATCCCAGACATCATATCTTTTCACATCTAAATACTCTAAATGTGAAAGACATTAAAAATGCTTCTCTAGGGCCAGCCCGGTGGCGCACTCAGTAGAGTGCGGCACTTGGGAGTGCGGCGGCCCTCCTGCTGAGGGTTCGGATCCCATATAGAGACCGGTCCGCTCACTGGCTGAGCGCGGTGT
>NW_007794577.1:0-1533 GCF_000696425.1 Galeopterus variegatus | reverse complement strand
TAGTAGCTTCAACACCAAAACTCCAGCCTATTTCTGGTTAACTAATGTAATTGATGGGCTATGTATGAATATTAAGATTCTTCTTGCACTGGTTCCTACTACAATGTACAGAAACAATGGAATAAATTAGCAGCAATGCACTATATTATAATTAACAATTTAAAGACCCTTATTAATATGTCAAATCAATTACCAGCTGCTGTTGATTGATTGAATTGCATCCCCCAACATCCATATATTAGAAGTTTAATTCCCACTGTAACTGTTGAGGGTGGGAAATCTTATTATGGTACTTGAAAGTGGTGCATTGAAGAGGTGATTAGATGTACGACCCTGCTGTAGTGAATGGATTAATAACGCTGGTTAGGGAATGGTTCTGAAAGCTTTAAAAGGAAAGCACATGAGATCTCTCTCTCTCTCTGCTCTGCCATTTTCTGCCATTTGAGACCCCTGCATTGCTATAAAGCCACCACCAAAGAAGACCCTCGCCAGATACGTTCCCTGGACTTTGGACTTCTCAGCTTCTGAAACTGTAAACAATAAATTTTGTTTTCTTACAAACTACCCAGTTCCAGATATTTTGTTATAGGCAACAGAAATGGACTAATATACCAGTCCACATACGTTTTTTCCTGTATACTCACTCTGTTCTTTCAGGAGTGCTGAATACAGATTGGGAGGAGTATGTCACCTTTTCTTGGTGCCCAATTATTTCCTTACTATTCATTTATTATAACTGGATGATCTATTCTGAAAAATAACATTGACCATTTAAAGCTCTTTTTTAGTAATGATACTGAGGTCAATTCACCTCTACAAATGGATGCTCATTGTACGATGGGACAAGTGGTCAGCTCAGAGTCTCTACCAAAGGTGTCAGTTCCAAACTTTTACCAAAACGCAAGCTCCAGAAGGACAAGGACAATGCCCATCTTATTCACTGTTGTTATCTCTAGCTTTTAGTAGAGTATGTGGTACTTAGAAGGTTTTATTTAATGCCTAATGAGTAAATAAATGAATTAGTGAGATAAAGCTTTTTCTAGGCCATGAAGCCAATTTGCCTAGTAACTGAGAGGCATCAGTCAACAATCCTAATGGTGTAAATTAGGTCATAAATCATCTGCAAGAGGCAGTATGATGATCACAAGGCAGGGAATCAATTAACAAATGTGCTCAGTGTTTACTCTTGGGGAAAAACCACAAATAATCAGGCCTACGTTTGGATATCTCTGAACCTGAGTTCAGGTATTCCTCTTAGGCAGGCTAATTGGCAGGCCATGACTTCATAAAAAGCCTAGGAAGCCGGAAGAAATTAGTCATAGAACATTAGAATAAGGTAGATGACAAAAATTCCAAAGGACAAGAAGATGATGGGTCAACATAGCAAAAACATGTGACAGTGACAATGATGTATAGATTAGATGGTGTCCCTTGGAGAGCAAACTGCTGTGGATTGAACGTTCCCTACAAACTCACTGAAGCTTGATCCCCATTGTAACAGTGTTAAGAGGGTGGGAAATCAGACTGTGGCAG
>NW_007794576.1:0-1533 GCF_000696425.1 Galeopterus variegatus | reverse complement strand
AAAAGATAATACAAATCTTTCATGAACTTTTGAAGGACCCTTTACACTCTGATAATAACAACTCTGCAGCTGCGAAAAATTTCCCTGTGTGTCCTGCAGGGAACTATCTCTAAGATTCTGTTAAGTGAAAGGGGCAAAATGCAGAACATATTTTTATTTGCATTCGTAAACAACAAAGCATGCGTTTATCTGTATGCACATGTGAACATGCATATACACACGTATGATACTGTTTATGCATACACAGGATGTGACACAGGAAACTTTTCAGCATGGTTTTCCTCAGGAGAGCTGTGAGAGTTTTACTGTAGATATTCTCTCTATATTCTGATTTAAAAACAAACCTTTGGTGTGCATTATTCTTTGATTTAACAGCAACAAATTAATTAATGGGAAAAAGGAGACAGCTTAATCTTTCAATTTCTTTTGCATCTATTCTCATGAAACTATATTTAAAAGTTACTTTGTTAAATCTTTCAGCTGAATAATTTCCCATAGAAACACATTCTAGTAGTATCATGTTAAGTATTGAAAAAAAAATTTTTTTTTGAGCTGCATGATTTGGGCATGTTCTCTAGAAACACATGCTGAGGACTGCTTGCACCTTGTGACTGGCATCCTTGAGAGACAAGGTCAGGACCAGCGTCCAGACACTGAGATTTTCTGTTGCTGTTTTCATGAAAGTAAATCAAATCTAGTTGACTAGAATTCGTTTCACTTAGGTTTTCTTGCAAAATTCTCACTCCAGTAGTGAGAAACTTGGCTTCCACCATCTACCATCCTTTTACTTAATTAATTCCAATGTACATGTATAGTAAAATTACAGGTGTGAACTTCTGCCCCTGGGGTAAACAACTTTATCAACTACAGTATAATACTTATGTGCATTTCTTTTCAGTCTTATAAACTCCATACATTTCCAAAGTTACTTAAGTCAGCACCTTTTCCCCCACCCCCTTCAGTGAGGTTGATTTATAATTTTATAATATACTTAGATTCTCATGTGACAATCTACATTATTTCTTGGTTTCCACCAAAGTTTGCTGTTGGGCTCTAAAGTTCTACGGATTTTGACAAATGCTCAGTGTCACATTACAGTGACAAATGCCATTACTGTGTCACACAGAATAGTTTCACCACCCTAAAGTCCCCCTGTGCATTACCTGTTGATCCCCACCCTGAGCCCTTGGCAACCTCTGATCTTTCTACTGTCTCTGAGGCTTTGCTTTTCTGAGAATGTCATTTAATTGAAATCAAATAGTGGATAGCCATTTTAGACTGACATCTTTCACCTAGTACTCTGCATTTAAGCTTCCTCCATGTCTTTTTGTGGCTTGATAGCTTTTTTTCTTTTCTAATCTGTGGATAGCATTCTGTTGCATGGATATACCATAGTTCCTTTGTTTATTGAAGGACATCTTGGTTGATTCCGGTTTGGGACAGATATGAATAAAGCTGCGATAAACATTCACGTGCTGGTTTTTGTGTGGACATAAGTTTTCAGCTCAAGTGGGTAGATGGCTGAAAGTAAAC
>NW_007794575.1:0-1533 GCF_000696425.1 Galeopterus variegatus | reverse complement strand
GTTAATTCTTAGGTCCTACTCCAAAATAGCCTCTAAATTTATTGGTTGCTCCATAAATGTATGAAAAAGGCAGTCATCTACCACCTCTAGTAACATATGCTTAGTCTTTGCAATCCTACCATTGTTGTTCCAGTCTAAGAGTAATTGACAACCTGCTTGGGTAATTCCACCATCATACATATTCTATTATCTTACCAAACATTTCCTGACCTGCTTTCTTCCCCATCACTAAAAGTTGATAGCATTTTCCTCAGATATTTTTCTCATTTAACATTATTTTACAAAATTATAGTAAATAAACTTAACATCAGTACTTGATGTCTTTTTTTCTGTCTTGTTTACATGAATAATTGTTGAAGTCCTTGCCATCTTATTGCTATAGATTAGGATATATATTTACTAGATATTTTTCTCAGGTATTATCATTTTTATTATTTGGTGGATAAGGTAGTCACTCTCCTCACTATTAACAATGAGATTTTTTATGTATCCATTTGTTAATCCACTCATTTAAATTTTCATTTAATAATGCAAAAATATCTTACACTTGACTGTGCTAAGCGATTTATATATATCATTGCACCAATAATTTTATGAGGTTGGTCCTATCCTCATTTCACCGCTAAGAAAACTGAGGCTCAGAGATGTTACATAATTTACCAAAACTTACGCAGAAAGGCAGAGCTACAAATAATAATCTTCACTTTCAATGCCTGAGTTTTAACATCTGCATAATTACCCCAGTGGGTTAGCTGGTATGGAGAGAAACAAAAATTTGAAAAGTTACTACCTCCCCCAAACTAGAAATACACAGTAATAGAAGAAAAAACTCTATATACAAATGGTAATACATGGTATAAAGATGATGCATGTCTGGTAAAGATAAAAGTCCTCCAAATGTTAAGAGGCTGAAAAGATTGTCGATGATTCAAGATAGTGGGCCAAATGAGGCTTTACATAAACAGGAGAAAGAAAGATAGGGCAAATCTATTCATTTACCCAACTGCCAGTCCAGGAGTAGAAGCACTATCAGAGAAGATCCTGAGGTTACAGGTTGTTAGCAGGCCCCATTTCTTTCCTCTTCTAATCTGTTAGACTTCTTTCTTCAGTGTTGAGTCCATTTTCTTCAATGGCTTCCAGGCCACATGCTTCCTGGTTTACATGCAGCAAGAAAGAGAAAATCTGCTTCCTTAATAACTCACTCAAAATGCATGGAATTGATTTTTATTGCTTGTGATTGGCCTGACTTGAGTCATCTGCCTATCCCCTAAACCAATCATTGTTGCCCAGAGGAGAGGGTATGCTAATTGGATTAATTTAACTAGGGATTACTGCTGAGTTCTGGAATGGTGTGAGTTACACTCACAAAGCACACAGCAGAGAAACTCAGGATAAGAAAAGGGAAGGGAGTAATGTCCGTCACTCAGGATTTGTGCCTCAAGATCTCACGGTTCATACATGCTATGTACTAATAACAGAAAAACAACCACTTAATAAAAATTTTAAAGTGATAGTCTCTAATCCCATTTACCA
>NW_007794574.1:0-1534 GCF_000696425.1 Galeopterus variegatus | reverse complement strand
AAAAGAGATAAAACAGATGGCATTTTCAAAGAAATATTGTGCCTACATATCTCCAGAGACATGACCTTGGTAACCAAATATCTATCCTTTTCAAGTATTGTACATAAGGGTTTTTAGTACTTTTAATGACCTCCTACTTTTCAGTTTATTCTGAGTACATAATAAATAGATGAGATTCTGTGCCAAGTTCATTTAATTGCAAGTTTTGAAAGCAGAAATATCCACGCACCTGGCCTGAGTATAGGCCGTTTAAGTGTCTTCCTTATATGAATTGCCAACTCTCAGTCTTCAACATAATCCTCTGAAGGATGAAACAAGCCTGGTGCTTTCCTCTTTTTATGTTAAGGCCAAAATGAGAATGTTTTACCTTGCAGTATGGAGATCCTTTACGAACTGGAGGCTCTCGGACACTCAAAGTACTGGGACTTTTTTCATCAATGTTCACTCACCTTTCACTGATGAAATGAGTAACTAAGAAAAGCAATGATCAATTTCCCCACTTTTTCCAAGATGTATAAGGGAGAAAACCCAGTTTTTTTTGTTTTTTGTTTTTGTCTTTTTCCGTGTCCGGCAACGGGATCGCAACCCTTGGTGTTGCTCCCGCGCCTTGCTCAGCCAGTGAGCGGGAACCGGTCTGTATGTGGGATCCGAACCCTCGCGGGCGGGAGCGCCGCCGTGCTTCCCAAGCGGCGCACTATCCAGTGCGCCACCGGGCCGGCCCAGAAAACCCAGTTTTTAAACTAAGTGATTGAATTGTGGTACAGAAGTTCTAATCATTTCAACTATCCCTATAATCAGTAGCAATCTGGGTGCCCAATCTGTCAGGGAATACATTACATCGTCCACAGAGAGGGCAAACTAATCACATCAGCCATGTTCCATTTTGTAACTTTGCAAAGAGATGTGGAGTATGTAAATAATAATCAACTTGAAAACAATAATTGGAAAGAAGAGGCAAATTATTGACATTTAGTGAAGCAGTTCCAAAACAAAAAGTCTGGATAAAACTTGGGTATTTTGTATCAGACACCTTTCAAGTGCCACATCAGATCATTTCAGCCTCATCTGTCGCCTGTCTCTGGGACCTCTGGTAACTTTCTACCTCTCAGCCCATGGTTACTATGGTCAACTCTTTTGAGTTTTCTCCTCAACTTCAAAGTCCACTGTGGGAAAAAGTCACATCTTGTGGACTCTCAGAAGATAATCACCCAAGACCGAGCAATTAGTCACACTTAACACCAGTAACCGATTTTTTTTTTTGTCTTTTTCCGTGTCCGGCAACGGGATTGCAACCCTCGGTGTTACCCCCGCACCTCGCTCAGCCAGTGAGCGGGAACTGGTCTGTATGTGGGATCCGAACCCTCGGGCAGGAGCGCCGCTGCGCTTCCCAAGCGGTGCACTATCCAGTGCGCCACCGGGCCAGCCCGAGTAACCGATTTTTGAACTGACTTTTCTCCTTCCCCGCCTCACTCCCCTTTACCTTCACTTCACTAGCTGGAATCACCCTCCATTGTAAACTTGTAGTCTATAAGCC
>NW_007794573.1:0-1534 GCF_000696425.1 Galeopterus variegatus | reverse complement strand
TGTGCCTAAAACTTCTGTTGAAAGGTATGGACTTTTTAAATATGGGCTTTCATACAAAATTGCAAAAAAAAAATAGAAAAAGGAGACACATATTTTAAAGACTACATTGAGAGTTATTTTTAATGCGCATTTTAGTCAAGATAGAAAACATAAGTTTTACCCCAAAATATACTAGTTGAAAGTATTTTTTTATCCTTTCATCCATTCAGCAAATAACCTGGTAGAACAGGTTGAGCCTAATCGGAGAGAAAAGGGACTATACGCCAAAGCAACTGCAGATCTAGTCAGTGTTTACTGGCATAGGTCAGGAAAATACACACGGAACTAAATTGTGAGGAAGATGGATCAGAGAGGTGTAGAAGAAAAAGTTGGAGAAGGGACAGTATATCAGTTTGAGAGAACTCTCCTGGCATCAGTAAAGTATTGACTGCCCTGACAAAGACCCCAATAAATTGTCTGAACATGATTCTAGAAAGAGGCGTGGAAAAAAGGAAGACACATGCTAAATGAGGTAGATATAACAGAAGTGTTATAAAAGAAAGGTGAAGAGAAGATTAAAAGGCTCAAAGAATTGGACATTCTTGAGTGAATAAACAGTATAAGGCAGAAACTGATCAGAAGGTTATGCTTTATAAACGATCCCAAGAAATGCACTGGTGAGAGAGGCATGAGAATCACTAGTAAGTTCATCGGAATCTGTCTTGTGCAATCCAGGACTGAATGTCTGAGATGCTGTTATAGTGCTAGGATCACTCAGAGCAATGGGAATGAGAGAACTCTGAAATCAGAGAGAACAGATGGTGACACTTAAGCATTACAATCAAAGGGGATGCAGTTGTTGCAATGAGAGGCAAGATCAGAGTGGCATCCAGGGAAGCCTGAGGGTTACCGAGATGGACAAGAACTCATCATCACTGGAAACAAAATATATGGGCAGCTAACAAGAGCAGTACTGCTGCAACAATGAAATTTAAATAAAACCAAGGATGGTCGATCAGGGAACTGAGGGCAATTACCCTAACAAAAAGTTTAGAGTAGTTTTGAAACAGCCAGTTTTCAGACTAAAAACTACTGAATAAGGAAATGCTGAGTCCATGTGAGAATTTTCCTAGTCCTTTCCCCAAAAAATCTATGGCTGATTATTCAGCCACTGTCTCAGGTAGCCATTCACTGAGAAAAGGTGAATACCCAAACATTTTGAGGACTGTTGGACGTAGGTTTGTTATTGACACTGATACTCAGAGACATGCAGTGTCATCATTGCAATAGTTCCACTGAGTTTTCAGACCCATCTGATAGTCATTTCTATTTTCCCCATTTGTATAATTAGAGTAGACATATTTTGTAGTTAGCACAACCCTTGTATTGGTTCCTTTTCCTAAGGGGTTAGAGCTATAGTAGTAGAAGGAAGTATAAGCATCTAAAACAGCCTCTCCCTACCTAAAATAGTACATTGAATACAATGTCGCCTATTTGAGAGAATGGTAGAAAGTAATGCTACCCTTAAGTTCCTAAAGGGTGATGGTCTTCATCA
>NW_007794572.1:0-1534 GCF_000696425.1 Galeopterus variegatus | reverse complement strand
GCAGGTGTATCATGAAACATAAAAATGTCCTGTATTTGACTAATGCTTTGTTCTCTTGAAAGCACAGTCTCTTTCTCATTCTCTCTCTCTTTTTGCTGGAAATCTTCCTTAGGATTGCTCTTAGCAAATTTGTCGATTAAATGGATATTCTTGAGTGTAGGAGATATGAAATTTTTCTTTGTCCCTACAGCACCTAGTGCCTGGCACATACTGAATGCTGACATCATCACTGCCAGCAAATCAAAACATGGGCTGAAGGACTCCCTACAAGCACTAGCTTGTGCCTCACTGAAACGTGTAGGTGTGGGGCCGGGGCCTTGCTCTGCCTGTCCCGCTCGGACGTTTTCAAGTCCAGGCTCTTCTGCAGAGAGCCATGGGGAGCTGCGGGGCACGGTGTAGGCTTGCTGACCTGGAGCAGGGAGGAGGGAGCGGTGGTAGTGGAAGGAGAGGCCAGTGGTCAGAGCAAGGGGACAAAATCCTGAGGGACACACGGATAGTTGGTAATGCTGCCATCTTAAACTCTTCTCATCCGACTTTCCACCATTTTTCCGTAGCCTCTGTTTTGTTTTCAGGGCAGCCCCCACTGGCACCCAGCGCCAGCCACCATGTGAGGAGGACAGGGAGGGCTGGCTGTCCCCTTCTCCTTGAGCTCTGGGAGTGAAGCTTGCCTTCTGGTGCCCACAGCAGTTGGGGACATATGTCTCACTGCCACCACCATGTCTAGCCCCTCTGCTGTTGCACGCCTGACCATCAGTGAGTGGCACCTGCCCTTCCTCGGGTGCAGGATGGTGGGGCAGAGGGCGGCCCTCGGGCAGCTTGTCCACCACCCTGTTGCTCCCCACTCGTACCCTCCTGACATGCAGAGCACAGCACTGGGGCGAAACCCACTCTTGGTTAACTTTCATCTTCAAACATTGTAGCCACAAGTTATAGGAACCATAAGGGACAGAAATAATACAGAAGCACAGTGCCTCTGGGCATGTGTGGCCGGATCATGACCTGTCCACTCCTGGTGCCCCCGTCCTGGATCTGAGTGACGGTCAAAGCACCCTCGCTGCTGTGGAGGGCACCTGGGGCTCCGTCAGCATCCTTGGGGTCCCTCCGCTCTGGAGACTGGAGAGACTGGGCTGAGGCTGGGTCTTGTGAGCCATGTGGGAACCCTCCATAGTTCCAGTTTGACTAGTACCTGTGCACACCATGAGTTCATGACCCGGAGAAGAAGCCACAAGGAAGCACATGATGGGAGGAGCTGTGAGACCATATTCTGTTTTGGGGGTTGGCAGGTATTTATTATCATATTAGTGAGATAAATGTACTTCACTCCAGCCCTGGTGTGACCCTGCTCACCGCCGAAAAGCTCAGCAGCAGCCCACATGAGAGCATGCGGTGGGGTGCTCAAGATGGCGGAGCAGTGTGAAGTGTGGGTGGGCTGTGGGGGGGTGACAGCACGGCTGGGAGTGACTCGCACTTGTAGCTGACCTGCCGCTCTGAGCGTTCAGTGTGATCCCAGGCTCTTCCAATGCTTTGGCTGGCC
>NW_007794571.1:0-1534 GCF_000696425.1 Galeopterus variegatus | reverse complement strand
TATGACACAGCAGTGTTAAGTCTAGACATAGGAGAGAAGCCTTCGGGCTTGGGATAAGGATGCTAACAGATAAAGTGGCATAGCGGGAGAAGAGGGGGAGACAGCAGATGAGGAATGGCAGCCTCTTCACAGCGAGATGCAGTGCTAAGACAGCAGTGCAAAGACGGATGCAGGGTTCCCACTTCCTCACCAGCCCTGGCCTAGGTCTCTCTGTGTGACTTGTACAATCCCTCCCTCTCCTAATCTACATTTTCCCATTTTTAAACTTTGGGGAGTTATAAATATTTTTTTTCAAAAAATTTGAAGTCTGTGGTACAGGTTGGTAATGAAACTACTTTATTGATTATCTTCTATTGGACTAAAATGAATTTCCTGGATGATAAAATCTTTTAAAACAATTGTGCAGTATATATATGAAAAGTTATTACATCATGTTACTTTCCACTCACTTCAAAACCTGGTAAATTTTTTTTAGCAGTTGTAATTAAAAGTTTCTTCTGGGTAGCAGTTGCTGCCTGGCTTCTGCTGTTTAGGCAATTTCTAGGTAGAGTGAGTGGAAGTGTTTTCAGAATTCATATCGTCAATGAGAATTGGAACATAATTGGGTGAGTCAGTGTGAAGAGATGATTGCAGAGGAGCAGCCAAGTCATTTCCTCATGTTTTCACATTTATTCTCATTAAGAAAATGATATAAATTATCTAGTCCATATCTATTGAGAGGATTTAAAGACTTGAAGAAACTAAATTAGTGTTAATTTGGTTTTAGGCATTTGTGTGTCTACTGCATGAATTAAATTTTAATTTGGTGCCTAAATATTAAAATATTACTAAGGAGATATGCTAAGTTTAAGAATATATTATGCCATAGAAACCATTATGATTCTTCAAATAGCAGAGATGAAGGCAGAAATGCTCCCTAAGTTTACTTATTTTTACATTATTGCAAATACAATCCAAATTAGGTATTACCCTACTTTGCAGTGGTCTGAAATAGCAAAATTATTTAAACATTGAAATATATGGAAATGTTATTTTTTGTTGACATTGGGCAAGGCATTCTTTTCTTACTAGCACAAAATTCTGCAGGAGCAGTCAAGACATGGTACAAGTATAACCATAGTTTGCCAGCACGGATAATTGTTTACCGTCATGGGGTAGGGGATGGCCAGCTAAAAACACTTCTTGAATACGAAGTCCCACAGCTGCTGAGTAGTGTGACAGAATCCAGCTCAAATACCAGGTATTAATTAATTATTGTTTTATCCCCCACACTCCCAATTATATAGAGTATTCAGCTGTAACTGTTAAATACAAGGTATGCTAGCATAACTTTTATTTTTTATGCAGTTAAGTTTCTCCCTGTTTCTGCATCATGCCAGTACAGCTGTATGGATTCCCCCTAGATTGGAGGGTAGTCAGGATGGTGTAACATAAATAGTGGTGTAAGCTTTCGGGGCCCTGGGTGGGGACGCCTAGAAGAAAGCAGGTGTCCTCCAGAGCAGTTGACGCTGAGATTCAGCAGGAAGCCTGCAGG
>NW_007794570.1:0-1534 GCF_000696425.1 Galeopterus variegatus | reverse complement strand
AAAAACAAAGTTGAATGGCTAGAAAGTCATGGAGCTGGATTTACACCACAACTGTCTGGCTATAAGCCCACATTTTGCCTTTGATGAAAGGAGAATTTCAAAAATTGTAAAGCAGAGACTGTAAATAAACAGTCCTTGGGCAGAATTTGGCCCTCACATGTACTTACCATACAAGGTGTTAAAAAAAAAATTGAGTTGGCAATTTTTCCTATGAATCCATATTCTGTCTTTTCCTGAGAAACAAATAAACCCCTCCCCAAATCAAAAGACCAGACAACACCAAGAAGTGGCTGCCCCTCTGGAAGAGGCATCCTTTCCCCTCCTGCTACTTGAGGCCCCAGCACTCACAGGATGTTTTCCTTTTGCTAAGCTGGCTTCACCCAATTGGTTTTTACCTGGCCCATATGAGAATCAGAGTTTTAAAACTTCTTCCGTACCATGTGATACAGCAATTCCATTTCTGGGTATATGCCCCAAAGAACTGAAAGCAGGAACTCAAACAAGTACGTGTACACCAATATTCATAGCAGCCATTCACAATAGCCAAAAGGTAGAAACAACCCAAATATCCATTGAATGGATAAACAAAATGTGGTGTATATATACAAAAGAATATCATTCAGCCTCATAAAGGAATGAAATTTTGACAATGTGGATGAACCTTGAAAACATATGCCAAGTGAAATACGCCAGACAGCAAAGGATAAATATTCTATGATTCCACTTATTTGAGGTACCTAGAGTAGTAAAATTCATAGATACAGAAAGTAGAATGGTGGTTGGCAGGGGCTGGGGGAGGGGTTAGTACAGAATTATTGTTTAATGGGTTTTAGTTTGGGAAGATGAAAAGGTTCTGGAGATGGATGGTGGTGATGATTGATTAACAATGTGAATATATTTAATGCCACTGAATTGTACACTGAAAAATGGTTATAATATTAAAATTTATGTTATATATATTTTGTCACATTAAAAAAAACAACTACTTCTTCTGGTTAGATCAGAGAACTCTGGAACTATAGGAGATGGAATTCTGTATTTTTCAGTGATTTTCATAATAAGTTCTGTAAAGTAGATTATGTATTCCTTAGGTGATATTGTTTTAAATTATCTACCTGTTAATCTAAATCAAGAGCTTCTAATGTAGATTGTGGCGTCATATGGAGAAAACACACTAGAATATGATTATAAAAGGAAAATAGAATATAAGAAAATTCTATAGTTAAAAAAAAGAGCTATCTCTCTGGGAAGGCCACTACTATACTGCTAAAAGAGAATGGAATTTGGAAACTTGCTCAAGGTATTTACCATCTCCAAATATCAATTTACTCATCTGTAAAATGGGTATAATTTTCACTATTGAGTAATAAATAAGATAATATATGTGGAATCATGTGACATAGTAGAAGTCAACAAGTGTTTTTTTTTTCCTTCTCTTTCTTACATGAGTAATTTAAAAAGTAGTTGTTAGAATAGACAGGGAAGGGAAATTATCTAATTCTTTGATAGTCCTAAGATTTTATGCTACTTATGC
>NW_007794569.1:0-1534 GCF_000696425.1 Galeopterus variegatus | reverse complement strand
TACTTGCAGATTGGACTTTGAAACCACACAAATATTTTGCATAATTATAAAATAATTTTAATTTAAAAAGTGATTTCTGAAACTTTAAAGTGAAATAGAACAAATGAACCTAACTGTGTGTCCAATTGGTGGCACAACTACGTGATGAAGGACTCTTTCAAGTGACTTCCACACAGAGGAATTCCCAGCACTGGCTTTCATGAGCATCTCTTCCCAGCTCTGCCTCAGCGACATCAAGCTGGTAGCTTGAAAGTCACCACAGTAGGGGTGTTTACACCCAGGAAATTGGCAAATGCTACAATCAGCTTTTTGTCTGCATCAGTTTTGTTGTTGTATTATTAGTTTGTTTTCAGAGTACCGATTGTTAAACATTTACTAGAACACCACTGAATTTAACTGTACATACCTAAGGACAAAAATAATTACAAAACAAAATTACCACAAATTAGCTTCAGTAATCATAGTGTTCGTAGCTGTGCTGGAATTGTTGTTCTGAGATTATTTTGTGCATAGTATGGGATAAGCAAATGAGTAATTATGTTGCTATTGTTAAGAACTGGGATTTTAGAGAGTGAGAGAAAAAAGATACAAATGTAAGATGTACATTAAGTAAAAATCCTGAGTACTGAATTTCAATTGGAAGTGTCAGTATGAACACAAAATGGATTTTATTGTATCTAACATAATCGCAGGAATGGAATTAGCAAAATCCAAACTGTGGGGATTCTAGGACAAACTACACAATTTCTTTTACAAAAACAACAATGTATCACAAGAAAAATAAAACATAATGGAAGAAGGTATCTGTTGATTGAAAGTGACTTAAAAGATATTTAACCAATCTCATCACATGAACTTTTTTGGATCCTGATTCATTTAAAAAGGGGGGTGGAGGATGGGGAAGAGAGAAAGCCTGTGAGCAAGACAGAATTCCTAAGACAACTAAGGAAATATGAAGACTAACTGGATATCTGACATTATTATGGAATTTCAGTCGATTTTCGGGGGTGTGATTATTGTGTATTATTGTGTATATTATAACTATTTTTAATAGCATAGTCTTTGTCTTCTATAAATGCACACTGAAACATGTACATATAAAATTATGTTAATAATATAACACATCTATAATTTGTTTCAAAATAATCAGTAGTAGAGGAATGAGAGAAGTTATAGAAAAACGAAATTGGTCATGAATTGATCATTGTTCAGACTTAGTGATAGATACATGGGAGGTCAACACAATTATTTGCCTCTTTTTGTATAAACTGGAAATTTTTTCTTAAAATTTTTTTAAAGATTAAAATTCCTATACCCCTATGTCTGCTAGATTTTGCATTCCTTGAGTTTTTTTTTTTTTTTAATAAATAATTTTTTAAACTGACTTTTGTTACTGTGGGTGTCTTTTGTACTATCATCATCATCTACTAAAAATCATTTACTAAGTATCTCATGTGTGGGCCTCAATTTAACAAAATTCACATATCACCAAAGCAAAGACATGAAATCATATTGAATTAGTTAGGGGGAAAAA
>NW_007794568.1:0-1534 GCF_000696425.1 Galeopterus variegatus | reverse complement strand
GGCCATAATAATCATATACAGTGTATATTGACAAAATAAAAAAAAATAAATAAATAAAATAAAATATATATTATAAAAAAAAAAAAAGAAGAAAAATAAATTCTTGCAAGTGGGATAAGAGGGTCAAAGCATATATAGTTCACACTTCTTAACTGCCTACCCCCATTAAGCTTGAGACCTCTTAGCCCGTAAAAAACAATGGTGACCCTTCTTTGTAATATGCAAAGAAACTTTTCAAAGAATGTGATTAAAAACCCAACAGAAAAATGACAAATTAAATGAATATTATCTCAGAGAAAAAGAATACACTTGTCCACAAGCATATGATACATTTTCAGCCTCACCGATAACTAAAAACTTGTATATTCAAGCAAAGAAAAAGATACCTATCTTATACGAAAGGACTGAAAACTTTGGTAACATTCCCTGAAGTTAAGGTCGGGGGAAATAGCCACTTATATTGTACTTTTTGCAAACATGTCAATTGACAAGGTGAAACCAGGAGACAGACCCCAGACTTCCCCTGGCTATTCCCCTGACCCCCATCAGAATGGGCCTCAGCTGCAGGAAGGGGGAGATAGCTAAAGAAAAACTGCTTGACCGGGCAGAATGGGCTAGATTCCTAGGAGTAGCAATAATAAAAGAGTAGAGGTCATTAAACATAAACTTCCTTAGGCTAAGACTTGATCTGGAGGCCAGGATGTTTGTTCCTTAACTGAATGTCATATGGCTTAAGATAACATCCGTAATGCCTATCATGAATTATTTATGCAGACCAGCAGCTACAAACCTGCTCTGAAGCATGTACACCCTGAACCCTAAGGTGCCATGGAAAACATCAGTCAAGATGCCAAGAATAGTTGTGCTGACTTCACCCTGAACCAATCAGCTTCCCACACGACTCCCAAAACCCCCACTCATGATTCTGCTCTTTAAATGCTTGTGTTTCTAGCTATCAAGGAGTCCAGGATCTTAAAGCTCCTTTAGTTACCACAGCTCTTTTGAATGGCCACCCAAATAAATGCCAATCTTTAACACTGAAAGCTTTGGCATGAGAGACTTCTTGGTCATTTGGGCTGTGGATGAGGAACACTTGTCAGTCTGGTAACAAAGGCTTTAGGGGAGGATAATTTGGCAATCACTGTCAAAACTTAAAATGTGTATGCCTTCTGACCAAACAATTCTACTCCTAGGTCTGTATCTCACAGATTCACAGAAGTACATAAAAATAAATGAACAACTGTACTTACTGCATGAGTGTATGGAGCAGGCACATAATGTGAGCATGGCTGGGTCCATTTGTATTAAAATGGGGGGCAGAAGACATCTATGGTCCTTCACTTTATACCTCCTATGTATAAATATATATATGTATATATATTGAATTTTGTGTTAAAAGAATGTTACTTTTGAGATGTAAAACTGTAACATTGGGAAATATATATTTGGTCTTCATCCCATTCCTTTTTTGACATATGATGGAGTTTGGATGTGTTGTCCCCTCCAAAACTCATGTGGAAATTTGATCTCCAGT
>NW_007794567.1:0-1534 GCF_000696425.1 Galeopterus variegatus | reverse complement strand
TCCTTAAAAGGGAGCCAAACAACTAGAATGTACACCTTTTGTCTTTCCCCTCTTCTCACTGCCTCCAAGAGGAATGTGATGGCTGGAGTTCCAGCATCAGCTCTACACCATATGGATGGTGGAGAAGAAAGGAAAAGTCTGGGTCCCTGATGCCCATAAGCTGTCCATACTAGTATGGACTACATCCCCCTGAATTTCTTTTACACGAGAGAATAAACCCTTATATGTTTAAGCTGTTGTAGTCAATCCCTAGCTGTAACATGGTGAACCCTCCAAAGATGCTTTTATTCTGTGAGGACTTGAGTGAAGAGGCTAGAAGACGTTCTTTTTGAGATCTCTTCAGTTGCAAAAGATACCAAGTAATCATCAATTGTAAAAGTTGGGACAATCTTAGATTTTGTTAGAAATCACTGCTTAAGTCATTGTAAAGAATAAAATGTTATCAAAATTTTTTAATTATGCCAAAAGAAAAGCTACTCAGCCTAGATAAAGGCCAAATCCTTGCCATTTTGTCAGTGACTTGCAATTAGTGACTAATTTCCCCCAGCCGGTTGTATTTCTGGTGTTCTGAGGTATTTTCAAGGTACAGCACAGGTTTTCTAGATCACAGTATGGAGTTTACATAGTACCCCACTATTCAAATCAGATTTTACTAACATTATTTCTTAGGATGTCTAGTCCCTGAAAGGTCATGAACTGTCAAATATGAACCTGAGATAGAAATCTCAGGACTTTTTTTTGGGGGGGGGCTGCTGGCCAGTATGAACAAATTGAATTCTGTAGTGCTCCACTATTACATTGGTGTTGTGATTAAACAGAACATCTTTAATACAACATATATCAACTAAATCTCCCAAATACTTCCAAATAACATAATTAGAGAGTTAGTAGTTTCAGGAATATTTTGAAAAGTAATAAAATCTGGGGAGAGTTATGGGTCCAAATTCAACCAATATTTATTGATCACCAGGCATTTTCTTATCTCATTTAACTCACAAAAACTTTTTTTTTTCTGGTAGCTCGCTGGCACAGGGAGCCAAACCCATGATGTTGGTGTCATGAAGCAGCATTCTAATCAACTAAGCTAACCAGCCAGCCCTACAAAGACTCCGTCTTATACCTAGGCTCAGAGAGGCCTTTCCCAAGGTCACAGGACCAGAAATAGATAAAGCCAAGATTTCAACCTAGGGTGCTTTGACTCTAACTTCAGTACTCCTTTTCACCATGGCTGTGTTTTTACGAAACTTGAAAAAAATGTTTCTAACTGGACATAAAACTGAACAGGAGAGACTACTGTTTGAGGGTACTGTATGGGTGAATGGGAATATATATATATATATATATTTTTTTTTTTTTAAGATTTTTTTATATTCTATGATATTGTTGCAGAGCAGCTGTGGGGGAGGGGAAATGTGAAGGAAACAGGGTGAGAGGAGGAGGAAGGAGGAGGGGCAGGGTTGAGGCCTGTGACATCCCCCTCATTCCTGCATGGGAGACCAGGGGGCTTCCAGTGGTGGCTTGGTCATTGCTGGGC
>NW_007794566.1:0-1534 GCF_000696425.1 Galeopterus variegatus | reverse complement strand
AAATAAATAAATAAATAAATAAATAAAAAATAAATTAGATGTTTTCAAAATAATTAAAAGTGCTTATAAGTATAAACCACTGATTATCAATTGTGCATATTTTCTAAGGTTCTATTGAGCTTATTCAAGATAAGTGGAAAATAATATGCTAATACCCATAACAAGTACTTTAAGACACTACTCCCTTCTATAAAGATGACACAACATCCTAGGCATGTTACTAATTTAAATTTTTTTAACCAAAATCCCTTATGTAAAGAATTTTTCTACCTTCTTAAAACAAGGCATGGATGCCATAGCACTGCTGCCTCAAGCAGGTTTCCTATTTGGATCCTTGGAATGGGAAACCAGAGAGACATAGGATGTTAATAGGTCCTGTTCCTCAAGCTCATCATAGACCATGAGTTGTTGACACATTCTGGGCCTTTTGAAATCAGAACACAGAACAGAACAAAATGTCAGTCCGCAAGTGGAAGGGGAAGAAAAAGGAAATAAGTGAGAAATAAGCTCTGATAAATTTCAGTCGTATTTTATTTCCCTCGGATGTGTGAGGTACTATTACATACTAGAAATCAATTACCCTTATCTGAGATCACCTTGAGTGAGCTTTGGATTGGTTTGTTTTGTGTATTTATTTGCAAATAAATTATTTCCGACTAAGGTAGGGTTTATTCTGCATGACCATGTTACAGCAATTGCACATACTTGGAATGTCAAAGGGTGTTGCAGGCAAAGGAAATGGCTAGAGATAAAGTACTGAGGCATGAAACATTTGCTCTGTTCAGGGTTATTAGTGCATAAAGTGCAAAGCAGGACAACACAGGAGCTAAAGGGAGGTAGTTCATGGACTGTCTTATCTGCTATGCTATGTTTAAAGTATTTTTCCACTGTATTTGATAGGCAGCAATAGTAACACAGATAAATTTGCCTTTTGGATCAATTACTCTGGTGGAACTACAGAGATCAGCAAATATAGATAAGGGGGCAGGTTAGGTCAAGGTAAACACTAAAGTAAAAACAATTGTTTATATATGTCAGAAAACAATATGAATGTTATTTGTATGTATACCACACAAAATTCTGTGAGATAATTATAATCACCTTCTGTTTTATAGATGATAAAATCCTCTGATAAAGTGACAGTCTAAGTTTGAATAGCCAGTTTGTGACCCAGACTGATTTTGAATCTGGAAATTTCCAACTTCAAGACCTGCATTCTAGAGCTACAGCAATTTTCAATAATGTGTTTACCTTATTTCCGAAGACTTGTCCCAGGGGCCCTCACGACTGATGAGAAGCACACTGCATGCATGAGAGGCGACTGTTTAACTTCTGAATGCTCCATAGAACCTCTTCAGAACTGGGATTTTTATCTGATTTGTACATACTGAATTTCCATTTAAAATTTACTTGGGAAGAAAAGAATTAGTGTCAGGATGGGTTCTGGTGCTAGGGGAGCAAATATGTAAATATACCAAAAATTAACCATAGTCACATTACACACACACACACACACACACACACACACACACAC
>NW_007794565.1:0-1534 GCF_000696425.1 Galeopterus variegatus | reverse complement strand
TACCCTCCAGACAAGCTGCATCCTTACACCCAGGAACTGTTAAAAATACAGATTCTCTGGCCCCATCCCAGTCCCACTGAATCAAAAACTGAGAGGTGGGACCCAGGAATATGTGTTTAACAAGCTCTCCAGATGGTTCCCATGTGCCATAAAGTTTCCTAATCATGTTCTAGGTAATGTCGGTAAAGTGCATTTACAGTCATCATGAACAGGTGTAAGAGTTAAAGAGAATTAATTTAGAAGGTTGGAGTCAAAGAGGTTGTTTCAAGTTCGGGAGGCTGAAAATGAAAAAGTAAAAGTCACCGTCAATACTATATATTACCAAGAGCTTAGTCAAATCAACTAAGGCAGAGGATCATGGCTGTTTGGCATTGTAGATACAGAGAGCAGTTGTCTAGATGAATTTCTGGCAATTAGTTGGCAAAGCCTTCATTTGAGGGAGTGCATAGTTTAACAGAAACTGGGTTATCAGAAGGTAAAAGTGAAATAAAACATCATTTATAGACAACGAAACTTAAAAGTAAGAAAGTCAGATTCAGTTTGAGGTGTTTAATGGCTAATTTCAAATAATAATGCTCCGTTATCAAAGCAGAACTGGACCTTTAGCAAACTGGTTACCTTTGCATCATTTACACTCACATCTAAAAGTTATACAAAAATCTTTTGCAATTCTACCTTCTCACCTACTACTGGAGAACCCTTCCACATTGATCCAGAGGTGGCTTAAATGGGGCTGATGGATGCTGATATCTTTGGAGTTGCCACTAGCAAGGAGACCAAGCACGTGCTGTTCCATGTAGTAGCCACTAGCCATGTATGACTATTTAACTTTCAATTAATAAAAATTAAATGACATTAAGAATTCCTCAGACCTCTCACATTTCATGTGCTTAACAGTCACCTATGGCAAGTGACTGCCGTATTGAGCAGCAAGATTTATAGGATATTTCCATCAGCACAAAAAGTTCTGTTAGATGATCTTTGAACTTTGGATTCAAGATTCCTGATACAGGCTTTGTCAGCATCAGGCGTACCAGGCAGGTGCTTTTTAGGGGGCTGAGAACAGATCACGTTTTTCAAAAAGGCTGGATTGGGGGCTTAGACTCTAGCAGTCTCTACCTGCTCTGAATACACAAATGTTTTATAGCTTCTACCTCAACAACTAGGACGTGGAGGTCTTCCAAGAGCATCATGAGATGACAGTATTTTTTCATTTTCTTTACTTTTGTCATGGCAGAGGGAGGGCAAAAAAAATTATCCAGGGCCAGGTGACTTGGGCTAACATTTCTGCACTCTCTTAGTAGTTTTATTTATATAACTTTGTTTTGTTTTGGTCAAAGCCTGTCACCAAGAAGGTGGGTGTACTTAGTTTTGTTTTGTATTTATTTATTCATTCATTCATTCATTCATTCATTTTTTTGTTGGAAATTGAACAAGACAAATGAATTTTTTTTTTTTTTGTCCTTTTTGAGTCCAGCTGCACCGCGCTCAGCCAGTGAGTGCACCGGCCATCCCTATATAGGATCCGAACCCG
>NW_007794564.1:0-1534 GCF_000696425.1 Galeopterus variegatus | reverse complement strand
TTGTGTGTGTAACTAGCCCTTTCTGGTGTGTTATTCTTTGACACTCTTTGTCAGATCTTTTTCTATCATAGCCTCTGTTTCCTGGACCCTCTCCTCTATGCCCTATTTTATCACCTCCTTTCTGGAACTCAACACTGGCTCTAGTGCAATAATTCCTCAACAGATTACTGCCTGCATATTAGAATTTGTGATTTCCATTCTTTGTTAAACCACAAATTACTTTTCTGACCTATGTATTTAGTACCTTAGAGAATGTTAGAACAACACAGCGGTATTTCTTTGACGTTCACAGTGACTTAAATTTCAATTGTGAGGGTGGATTGTTTTTCTATACCATGTGAGCCTATGTTTGTTACTTTCTGACATAAGAGACATAAGCATTTCTGTGTTGGCATTTGTCTAATAGGAAGTGAGTATGATATGAGAATCTTAGGCATTCAAGTTTCTCAAGGAAACAAACTAGAAGTAGTAAACAAACAGATAACAAGATCTGCTTGTAGATGATGATCTGTGGTAAGCAATCATGATTTATTCCACTACTATATGAAAAGTATCTATGGACAGAGTTACTGGAAAGAGTATTGTTATCCTTCTGTCTTGTAATGCTTCCTGCTGAATCAACTAAATCAACCTGTGTTTCAACACACACATGCACACATGCTTTTGTGTCCACACACATATATGCATATCCACTTGTTACTACCACTTTCTAGGAATAAGACATACCAATGATAAATAGAAATCAATGTGCCGTGTTTCTCATTTGAACTTAAGTAAGAATTTGTAGGAATGCTTCCCTTTAGTTTAAACATACAAACTTTGCTTAACACACCAACCAGTCTCCCCATAAATATTTATCTGTGATATTTAAACATAAATCCTACCTCAATTTGAAGGTATTGAGATAAAGCATAACAGGAATAAGACATAGAATGATTTTTTGGTTGTTCAATACTTGTACCTGGAATAATTTCAGAGAAAGATGCACTTATTCCACAGGCCTTAAGTATTATCTAAATTGATTTAGTTCAATTTAATTAATTTCAGCATAACAGGAATAAGACATAGAATGATTTTTTGGTTGTTCAATACTTGTACCTGGAATAATTTCAGAGAAAGATGCACTTATTCCACAGGTCTTAAGTATTATCTAAATTGATTTAGGTCAATTTAATTAATTTCAAGTAGCACTGAAAAGAAATGCAAGGAATGGTCTTGTTTCAGGAGGTTCTGGAGTTCAACAAGTACATAAAATACAAATATAAATGATAAATTCAGCCAAAAAAGTCTGAATAATGCATGAAAAATTGCAAAAAAACAAAAGTATGATAAAGAAACTGTGAAAAAGATTATAAAGTTGAAATAAATTTTCCCTAGTTCTCCAAATATTTCCAGTATCTGATCCAATATTCTACATGGCTTGGGTTGCTAATCTTCCTTTTCTTAGCTGTTTGGCCATTTTGAAACCTCTTCTACCTGTGATAAGCCATCGAGCTTGGTACTTTGAATATCAATCAGGTGAGGTATTTCCCCC
>NW_007794563.1:0-1534 GCF_000696425.1 Galeopterus variegatus | reverse complement strand
TGGTGGGGTGTAAGCTGGCACTTGGAAAGTTGCTTGGCAGTTTCTCCTCCAGGGGAGCATGCAGCTCTCCTGGGACACCGCAGTCCCCTCTTAGAGAAAAGAGTGCTCGTGTCCTCCAAGAGACGTGTGCAAGAGCTCTCGCAGCTACCGAGAACTGGGAACACCCCACATTTCCTCCAAAACTGCTAAGCACACGGTGGTGTATTCATACAATAGAACCCTTCCCAGCAACACAAATTAAAGAAGCACGACATGGATCTCACAGACATAATACTGGGCAAAAGGGCCAAACACAAAGAAGCACAAACTGTGAGATCCCACTTATGCTCGGACAAGAGTGGGCACAGCTGATGGGAGGTGACGATGCCAATCAGGGGCTACCTCCTGGAGCGGTGGTGACCGGAATCGGGCACAAGGGAACCTTCTGGTGTGGTGGAGACGCTCTATCCTGCTCAGGTGGTGGCTCTATACACATGTGTGTGTGTAAGAACTTATTAAGTCGTACACTTAAGACTGTGCACTTGGATGTATTTTGTACCTCAATAAAAACAAAAAAAAATGAAGGATGCATTGAATCCCTACTACCTGACAAGCATTATTCTCGGCACAGCAACAAAACAAAACACAGTCCTTGCTCTTCCCTAGACCTTCAGTCTAGGGGAAAAAAGACATTTCATAAACTAGTGAACAAAATGTGTGTGTTTGTAGAGGTGGAGACCGAGGGAGAGTGAGGGACAGCGGCATTGAGACAGACATCACATAAGATGAAGCAAGTTAGGGGAGCAGAAGTGACAGAGCCAGGTGGCCTCTGCACAGAGTGGCCCCCAGAGGCTTGCGGTGACGTGCCCCACAGTGCAGCCGAGGCAGGAGGAAGCTGCGTCCAGCCCGCCACAGCCATCTGCACAGGGACATCCAGGCTGCGGGGAGGTGAGGGGAGCGGTGGGATCCAGGAATGTCGCAGGACGAGCCAGCAGGACTTGCTGGTGGATTTGATGTAGGATTTTCCAAAGACAGCAGATTTAATTTTGGGTCTGATCATCTGATAGCCTAAAACTGTTCTTAACAGCTGTGAGGAACACAGGGCTAGATGCAGGTTTGGAGAGGAAATTCGGAATCTGCAGAGCCCGTTAGACGTGAGCACCGTGCTAGGTTGGCAGTTGCACCTGCAGGTCTGGAGTTCAGGGGAGGGTCTGTCCCTGAGATTCCCATCTGTGAGTCCATAGTGTATATTTGATTTCTTTTTCCCCCTTCCAATAATGGGACTAGCTAAGATTGACAAGAGAGGGCCTGAGGGGTTGGAGGGGTTGGAAACTTGGGTAAAAAAAAAAAAAAAAAAAGCCCTGAGAATTATTTGTTTTCTTAAATGTTGTGCCTGTATAACTTTAATAAAGCAAACACTAAAAACAAATGTAATTGTTAATTGAATTTACTCTCGTAGTTAATTTCGGTACACATTTTGTCCAAGTTCATTCTCTTCTTCTCAAATGCATCTGAATAGATTCCAGCAGTTGTCCACTCTCTTAGTTTTTTTATA
>NW_007794562.1:0-1534 GCF_000696425.1 Galeopterus variegatus | reverse complement strand
TTCTGAAACTGTAAGCAATAAATTTAATTTTCTTACTAAGTACCCAGTTCCTTGTATTTTGCAATAATCAGCAGAAACGGACTAATACGCTTGGAAAGGATCTTTTTGGGTTGAATCTGCTTGGAAACCTTGAGCCTTCTGGATCTGAAGGTGTGTATCTCTGTATGCCTGGGAAGTTTCCCATTACTATTTCATTGAATAGGTTTTCTGTGCCTTTTTCTTTCTCCTCTCCTGGAACACCCATGATTTCTATGTTTGTGTGCTAAGGCTGTAAGCTAGCTCTCTTAGATTTTTTTCATCTTTTAAAATTCTTCTTTCCTTTTTTTGTTCTGCCTGGGTTATTTCTAAAAGACTGTCTTCATGATCAGAAGTTTTTGCTTCTGCTTATTCTAGCCTGCTGCTTAAACTATCAGTTGTGTATTTTTATTTCATTGAATGAAACTTTCAGCTCCATGAGTTCCACAATGTTCCTTTTTAAAGTATTAATCTCTTGGTAAATTTCCTCCTTCATATCCTGGATTTTTTTTCTTGCTTTATTACATTGTCTGACTGAGTCGTCTTGTATCTCAGTGAGTTTCCTTAAGATTATTGCTTGGAATTCCTTTTCAGTTATTTCAAGGGTTTCCTGCTCTATAGGGTCTGGTATTTTAAAATTACTGTATTCTTTTGGTAGTGTCATATTTTCTTGGGTTTTTGTATTTCTAATATCTCTATGCTGATGTCTCGTCATCTGGTAGAGCAGTTGCTTCTTCTATTACTCTACAGTGGGCTTTGAGGAGAGAGACAGCGTCTCATTTTTCTGTCTCTGCTGGTAACTCTCCTTGTGTCAATGTAGTTGAGTGTCTGGTAGGCCACCTGCATGGTGGCTATAGCTGCTGCTGTGGCATTGAGCCACTTTTGCAATAGCCATAGCAGTGGCGGTGGCTGTGGTGGACCACCCATGAGGAAATGGAGTTTTTTAGCATGCTCCTTGTCTGAGAGAAGGTGGCAGCTGCTAGGAACCTGGGCGTGCTCTGTTTATTGCCTGTTTTTGGGTGGAGGGGGCTGCTGCCATTAGCCAAAAATTTGTTTCTTATAGTTTGAAGGCTGGGAAGTACAAGGTCCAGGGGGCATGTCTGATGAGAGCCTTCTTTGTGCAAACTCTCTACAGAGTCCCTTGCCAATGCAGGGTATCACATGGCAAGAATGTCAAGAGCTCTTTCATGTGCTCTCCTTAAAAAGTAACCAGTCCAGGGGAGCAAGATGGTGCCGGGTCTGGAGTGAGCGTGCCAGAGGACAGAGAGAGCCTGTGAAGTGTGTGCTGCGCTGCTAGAGTACTATTTGCATTTCCAAGAGCAACAAAAAACAAATAAATCACTGATCAACTAATCTACAATGGAAAAAAAAAAGCAACTACAGTCTCGAGGTTTTAGGGCTGATGCAAAAGAAGATTCCTGAGAGCACCGCAACCGCGCTGGGAGACCGAGCAGCCTGAGGCAACAAAGGCCAGGAAAGACGGCAGCGGCGACGCAGAGACAGAGAGGAAGGCGCGGGA
>NW_007794561.1:0-1534 GCF_000696425.1 Galeopterus variegatus | reverse complement strand
CTTTTGTGCTTCAAAGGACATTATTAAGAAAGTAAAAGACAAGCCACAGAATGGTAAAAAAATATTTGCAAATCATATATCTGAGAAGGGTCTAGTATCTAAAATACCTAAAGAACTAATACAACTCAACAACAAAAAGACAAAGAACTCAACTAAAAAATGGCAAACCTTACCGGTCATCTTTAAAAAAAAAAAAATGAGCTAAAGAATTGAATAGACATTTCTCCAAAGAAGATATACCAATACCCCTCAAGCACATGAAAAGATGCTCTCAATATCTTGGTCTTTAGACAAATGCAAATCCAAACCACAATGAGATACCAGTTCATAACCACTAGGATGGCTATGATTTTTTTTAAATGGTAAATAAAAACGGTTGGCAAGGACGTGGAGAAATTGGAACTCTTACACGTTGCTAGTGGGTGTGTAAAATGGTCCAGCCACTATGGAAATTGGAACTCTTACACGTTGCTAGTGGGTGTGTAAAATGGTCCAGCAACTATGAAAGCAATGTGGTAGTTGCCCAAATAATTAAATATACAATTACTGCCTGAACCAGCAATTTCACTGTTAGGTATATACCCAAAAGAATTGAAAAACAGGTATTCAAACAAATACATGTGCACACATGTTCCTAGCAGCACTATTCAAGATAATGAAAAGGTGAAAACAATACAGACATTCATCAATGGATAAATGGATTAACAAATTGTGGTATATACATACAATGGAATATTATTCAGCCATGAAAAAGAACTACAATGTGATTTAAATTTGAAAACATTGTGCTAAGTGAAAGAAGCCAAACACAAAAAGCCACCTGTTGTATAAATCAACAGGACAGGAAGTAGGTTGGTAGTTGCCAGGGGTAAGGGGAGGAAGATATGGGGAAGAGCTGGTCAATGGCTATGGGGCTTCATTTTGGGGTGTTTAAAACATTTTTGGAACTAGATAGAGGGGGTGACTGTAAACATTATGAATGTACTAAATGATACTGAGTGGTTCACTTTAAAAATGGTTAATTTTATGTTATGTGAATTTATGAATGTAAATAAAAACATATATAGTCCACTAAACAAGTGACAAATTTTTCAAGGAAGAATGATCCAAAAATCACATTAACTTTACCTATGATTTTGATTTCTTTATTAGTTTTCAAAAATGTATTTTAAAATACTTCAAGAAAAGATGATGCTGAAAGAACAGGAGAAATTCAGGTTGAAAACAGTGAGTGCTAACTCTCCTCTGGTAGCCACAAACTCACTCCACAAGTTATATCCCACCCCTCACCCCTCAATGCCTCAGCTGTACATCTGGAAAGTGAAGGGAATACACAAAGTCTCCAACAACTCCACAGGGTTGGCCATCCCCCCTCCAGCACTACCAGTCCTCTCATCCTTCCATGCCAATCCACAGGCAACCTCCAAATCCTTCCCAAATGGGAGTCAGGGTAGTCTACCATTTGTTCAACCTAAGAGAACTAGGAGAACACTCTGCCATCTTGGGACCACAATAGGTTCCTTCCAGGTCTAAA
>NW_007794560.1:1273-1534 GCF_000696425.1 Galeopterus variegatus | reverse complement strand
GATGGTGGTTGTAGTGATGGTGGCGACATTTGTAGGGTAGTGATGGTCACGGTAGTGGTGACAACAGTGTGGGGTGATGACAGTATGCAGCAGTAGTAGTTACAGTGGTGGTAGTATTGGTAGTGATGGTTGTCATGGTGGTAGTGATGGTCACGGTAGTAGCGACGACAGTGTGGGGTGATGACAGTATGCAGCAGTAGTAGTTACAGTGGTGGTAGTAGCGGTAGCGATGGTTGTCGTGGTGGTAGTGATGGTCACGGT
>NW_007794560.1:0-384 GCF_000696425.1 Galeopterus variegatus | reverse complement strand
GTGGTAGTAGCGGTAGTGATGGTTGTCATGGTGGTAGTGATGGTCACGTTAGTGATGACGGACAGTGTGGGGTGATGACAGTATGCAGCAGTAGTAGTTACAGTGGTGGTAGTAGCGGTAGCGATGGTTGTCGTGGTGGTAGTGATGGTCACGGTAGTGGTGACGACAGTGTGGGGTGATGACAGTATGCAGCAGTAGTAGTTACAGTGGTGGTAGCAGCGGTAGTGATGGTTGTCATGGTGGTAGTGATGGTCACGGTAGTGGTGACGACAGTGTGGGGTGATGACAGTATGCAGCAGTAGTAGTTACAGTGGTGGTAGTAGCGGTAGTGATGGTTGTCATGGTGGTAGTGATGGTCACGGTAGTGGTGACGACAGTGTGGGG
>NW_007794559.1:0-1534 GCF_000696425.1 Galeopterus variegatus | reverse complement strand
GTGTGTGTGTGTGTGTGTGTGTGTGTGTGTGTATTCAAATGTTGAATTTTCCCCCTAGTGTTCTATGAAGATCTCCAAGGACCCTGTTGAACCTCCTAATGGCTACGAAGTTTTAGGTGATGGTACATGGAGGGTATTGACTAAACCTTCAACTAAAATAGCTCCTCTTTTATGTTTCCACAAACTAGGTTTCTGCTGCAGATTTCTTTTGAAAGAGTGTTATGCTGTTTTGTTTTGGTTTTTTTTCGAAGTGAGTTTGAAAATCAAAGTTCTAGATTTTCTTCTAGCTTCATCATATCTTTAAAGGCTGATTGAAGGCATGCTGAGCACCAGATTCTTCATCAGGCATGCATGTTCCTGACATGGCTTCTCCCTACCTTGTTCTCAAAGCCTTTACACCCAAGTATGGAAACAAAGACAGAAACTGAGACTCTGAATGTGACTGCTCGGACAGCTCAAAGAAAGGAAGGGGTTCTTCTGATTGAGAGAATCCAAGACAGATTCGTGGTGGAGGTGACATTAAAATTGCCCATTATTAAAAATAACAATTAACAATCATTAAGGGCTTACTATGTGCCAGACAGCTTTATGCTTTACATAAGTCAGCTTGTTTAATTCTCCAAAAACCTCTCTAAGGTAGTCTGACTTTGAAGGGTAAAGATCAGACTTCATCAATTCTAACACCTACTGTTTTTCACATTTTATATCTCAAATTGACTGACCTGATCATTATATAACATGTATATGTATCCAAATACTAGATTATATCCCATAAATTTGTACAATTACAATATGTCAGTTAAAATAAATAATTTTTAAAAAAATTTTAAAAGATCTGGGGTGCGTTTTACATACAATAACATACCATAGGTTTCTTGGCATCATTTTTTTCTTTCCTGGAGGCACATAAAATAAAGGTGTGTCTTAGATGTCAAGGGCATCTTAGATTTGATGAAGTGTGATGACATCCTTGCAGGAAACTAAGGAAGTAGTGACGCTCCAGATAGATGAACCAGCACATGCAAAGTACAGAGGCACACAATAGCAAACTATACTTGGACAGTAAGAAATGAATTTAGCGGATTAGTGGTAAAATGGCAAGAGCTGAGGCTACAAATGCAGAACTAAGCTGGAACAGGCTTCTTGGCAGATGTTAATGCTTCCCAAAGGGGAGTTATGGAAATACATGGGGGCATTTCTTGGTTGTTCGAGTAATGAGGATTCTGTAAACACTTAGTGGTGATTGAGATGCGAGTATCTTGCAGGCATAACATAGTTCTGCCCACAGATCTTGAATTCACACCTTTGCCTATCACTCAAATGCCGTTCGCAAATGAAAAACCTGTTTACCATTAACTGAAATTAGAACCTGAGTCCATGGACATAGGAACACAACATATTTTTGAAGATTCTAATATTCAATGACTTTCCCAAATATGAAACTACTATGTAAAAATCAAAGGAAGTCTGTACTCTTCTTTGTTGGAACTTTACCAACTTTTCCTCTTTTGCAAAATCTTATCATTGACAATCT
>NW_007794558.1:0-1535 GCF_000696425.1 Galeopterus variegatus | reverse complement strand
TCTCTTTCTCCAGCTCTTTCTGCTTCTGGTTCTTACTGGTTCATCTGTTACCTCCACTTCTATTTCTTTCTAATTCTGCTCCACCTCTGTAGTTTTGAGTTTCTCACACTGGAAAATGCCTATGAGAGATCACTGGTTGGGTCAGCAACTCACCTCCCCTACTGGGCAGAATTCTGATATCAGATCTCTCCAGAGCCCATGGTAAACCTAAGACGGTTGCCTTTGACCAAGTTACAGGTTCCTGATCAATTCAGTCATGGTCAATTAACAGGGTCACATGATGGAAAGCATGACAACTTATGTACAATAAACAGCCTTTGCTCCTTTGCTCAGAAAGCAATTTGCACATATTTCCATTGTTGCATATATTGTAATATATTTAATTATTTCTTCACAGTCCAGTCCCCTACAAGACTACAACTCTGAGGCCAGTAACAACATCTATCTTTGCACCTCCAACATGTAGCACAGTGCCTGGTACATGGTAGACTCTCAGTAGAGGCCTGCTGAAGTTAACAAAGTAAAGGTAGAATCAGAAAACCTGAATTCAAATTCCAATTTTGCCATTTCTTTGCTATCTGAACTAGGCTTCATATTTTTGAACCTCCCTCTCCTCTTATGTAAAAAGATATACCTTTGATAAATATTTTTTAAATGTAGTTGCTCTGTATGTGTGTGTATATTCTCTCTTTGTTTATACCACTGCCGTATATTGTAATTATACCCAAATATATCTTTTCCTCCAATCAGAGGGTGGTTTTAAGGACAGGATCTGTGTCTCACTAACCTTTGCACCCTCGCCCCACCCCAAATCTCTGCACATGGTAGGTATTTGATATAATAAATGGAGTAGAGAGCCAACAAATTTAGAAACTGTATGTGCTGATGTTTTTCAAGACTTAAAAACAAGCAGGAACTATGAATCACAAATAAATGATGGTTAAACTTGGTTTCAATAACTCTGAGTGGCTAGCAATCTTCTAAGAGCCAAATGCAAACCAGGTTGACTACGTCTCAGTTTTTCAGTGTGTGTCTCCACCTACTGTATTTACTGAAAAATGGCTGAAGCATTCCTTCTGACAGTGAGGTTTTCAAGCGCTTATCCCTGGATCACCAAAGCTCTACACAGGGCCCCACAACACAAGCACATGTTTTCAGACACCACTAGAGGGCAGGCTAACGTTTACTTCAGGGGCACCACTAAGCAAGGGCAAGCGAGTATTCAGGAAAAAATAAACACACCACTTGTTTCTCAGGCTTGTTTCTAAATGGAAAAGTACATGTGGGCATGTCCAGATTTGTATTTCGTGTTCCCTAAAATAGTGATGAGATCTTTCGGCTCACCTTTCCTTTTGTTTTCTAGCTCCTCCTTCAAGTTCTTTCTCCTTTGGATTGTAACAAATAAACCTTTTTTTTTTTCCTGTCAAAGGCTTAACCCACAAAAATAAACCAAGATGAGGTAACACAAGTAAACACTGCATCATTTAGTTGGTGACAGTTGGACAGCTGAGGTTTCAATTGAGTTTCTTTTCAAA
>NW_007794557.1:0-1535 GCF_000696425.1 Galeopterus variegatus | reverse complement strand
ACACTGAGGGTTGCGATCCCGTTACCGGTCAGTAAAAAAAGACAAAAAGGAAAAAAAAATTTTTTTTAATTTTAAAATGAGCCATAAAACAAAGACTTTTGTAGACCAGAAAAAAACTAATTATGAAAATACACTAATTTAATTAGTTTTGAATTAACTATTATGTACTAAACTTACTGTATTAAATGCAATATATTAAAAAATTAATTGTGTGAAATTGCCTCTGGTTACACAATTAGATCAATACAATAGAATAAAAGATCAAAGACATCCACATATAAACAAAAAACTATATAACACAGGAAATGATGCAGTTCAGTGGGAAAAGATGAACTTTTCAATAAAAAGTGTCAGGATAATTGGTTTTGCACATAGGGAAAAACTGAAATTGGATTGCTATCTCATGATTACAAAACAAACCATTACATCTGGTTAAAGAGCTTAAATTTTTTAACGTAAAGATTTAAATATTGAAAAGATATAGAAATGATCTTGGAACAGTGAGTATTTCTTAAACAACACACAAAAATTGCAAAACAAAGAAGAAAACTGATGAACTCGAAACTATTTTAAAACTAAGAACTTCTGTTTATCAAAAAACCCTATAAATAATGTGAATAAAAACAAGTCACAAAATAGGAAAAGATCATTTAAACACACATACGTAATGAAGTTCCAAAAATCAGTAACAAAAAAAAAATGGGCAAAATCCATAAACACTGTTACACAGATTGTTGCATGAATGGTCAACACATATGTGAAAACATAATCTACCTCGTGAATGATCAGAGAAAAACAACATAAATATATAAACATTTTACACCACCAGATTGGAAAATGCTTAGAACTCGAACCATACTAAGTGTTGGTAAAGATGTGGCACAAAGGGAATACTTACCCAAGGCTCACACAAACGTAAATTAGGACAACCACTTTAAAAAGCAGTTTGGCATTATCTATTATTGTTAAGGTGCCACACACAACTACCAAGAAATTCCACATCTAGGTTTTTGCCATAAGCATATAGGTAAAAAAAAAAAAAAAAAATCAAAGATCCCAATTATACCATTAAACACGTCTTTATTTAATTCCCATATCCAACACAACCAGATATTTAATACTATGAAATTTCCTTCTCTGAGCTTCACTTGCAAGGATAAACAATTTTTTAAATACTCAATATAATACAGGCCAAATATCAAGTCTGAATACAAAGAAATTAACATTACAATAATTTTTTCCACTACTATTAATAACCACAGCCTGGCTTCCGGCGAAAATCTGAAGTCACTCTCGCGTTTTTGGGGGTTTTTTTGTCTTTTTTGAGACCGGCCACACCGCGCTCAGCCAGCGAGCGCAGCGGTCATCCCTATATAGGATCCGAACCGCTGCGGAAGCACTGCTGCGCTCCCAGCACCGCACTCTCCCGAGTGCGCCACAGGCTCGGCCGGCCTTGTTGTTTTTAAAAAGCTCTCCTACCAGGGCCGGCCCTGTACAGGAATGGCCAGTGCGCTCACTGGCTGAGCACGGTGTGG
>NW_007794556.1:0-1535 GCF_000696425.1 Galeopterus variegatus | reverse complement strand
GAAACCCATGGGGAGTTTTTTCTCAGTCAACCGTCCCAACAGATTCTGACTTAACAGGTACAACTACACAGTGCCTGACACAGCATAGTGCTCAATAATGGTCTCTTTCCTTTGTCTCATTTTCTCACTGCCTTCTGGGCCAGCACCCAAAGATAGTCTCTTCCTGTACCCCCACACCTTCTAATAGCACCCTCTTAATTCCCTCCAGGAGAAGAAGCTCCACCTTCACGTGCGTTTTCAAAGGTTTTGAGAAACAGGGGAAAAAAAAAAAAATCCCAGGCCTGGTAGCCAAACACACTGATCACCTCCCACGTCCCCTGCAGCATGAGCACAGGTGAACGCACAGGTGAGCACACACAGCCGCCTTCCTCGGCAGGTCTCAGCAGCCCAACACCCAGGTCTGCACGGGCACAGACTAAACAACAATTGGAGATGGACTATCCAGACACAGCATCTGCTGGGACAAGAGGAGATGCAGCCCAAGATGGAAGCTGGAAAATTAAACGGGAAACCATGATCTGGAATGACCTGAAAATCCTCCTGATCACAACAGTGTCAAGAAGAGCAGCCTTGGCAGGGCCTGGGCTGTACCTGTGGGTGTGGGGGAGCTCAGTAAGTCATTCCAGGGGGCCCTCACCTCTGACCCTCAGGATACATGCTTTGCAATGCCACACACTACCCGGTGCCTGCCTGGCAGCTAATGGCTTTTCTGTTTTCCAGCAGCCAGCTTCAGACAGTGGCCCCCTCAGCCACGGGGGATTATCCAGGCAGGTATTTTCCTTACTTTTTTCTTTTCATAGCTGTATTTTGTGCTATTTAAAAATTAAAAGGAATGGCCGGTTTTCCCCAGGGCATGACTTGGTGTCACTCCCCCTGGCTGGGGCAATGTGGTGCCGCATGGCGCCGCCCTGCCTGTGGTTGGAGTGGCATGCAGTACACTGGCAGGATCCATGGGCTGGAAATCTGAAAGGGGATGGAGCACTCAAGGGGTCCCATTTCTAACCCCCCCACCAATCCCCAACCTGGTTTCCCTTAAACCAGCCAGGAAAGATTATTCAATAAGCATTTGCTGAGTGGGACTGCCAGGAATACTAAAGAGCATGGGAAACAGGGGCCAGGATTCGGGAGCAGAGGCCACAGAAGGAAGGGTGCTGCCTCAGGGTCAGCCCGCCCTCGGCCTGGACCCCAGCCTTGCTGCCTGCTGGTTGTGAGGCCTCAGGCAAGTCATCTCAGCTCTGAGGCTCGTTTGCTCCCCTTTGGGAGCTGATGTCTACCTTATAAAGCCAGAATAAGAATTACATAGGATAATATATATCAAAGAATAACAAAACCTGCCACACATGAGCCGGAAACTATATGCAAAGAGCTTCGCATGGATTATTTCCTCCAATTCTTACAACTTCCCTGTGAGGTAGGCACCACATCCTCAATTTCAGATGAGGAAATTAAGATTCAGAGGGCCGGCCCGGTGGCACACTGGATAGTGCGCCGCTTGGGAAGCGCTGCGGCGCTCCTGCCCGAGGGTTCGGATCCCA
>NW_007794555.1:0-1535 GCF_000696425.1 Galeopterus variegatus | reverse complement strand
GGAAATGAGAGGCTCTTTCTCCAAGGCCACAGTTAAAGTGTCATCACATGTAATAACCCAACCATCAGAAGAGGAAGAGATAGACCGTTTTACCAAGCAGGAAGCTGAAATATTGTAGACGACTTTGAGGCAGTGTGCAATAGTGGTTAAGAGCAACTCTGTGATATGCTAGCTGTGTGACCTGGTGCTTAATCTTTCTGAGCTCCAGTTTTCTTGCAGGTAAAATGGGGTAATGATGCTGACCTGGTGGGTTGGTGTGTGGATTAAATGACTGTGTGCAAAGGGTCAGCCCAGCAGAGCACTAGGGAGGTGCTCCAGGAACTTGCGCTCCCCCTTGGCAGTGTCTGGAGACTGTGGGCCACACACACCGCCCCTGGCTCCTCAGAAACCCCTCTAGGAAGCCCATGTTCCCTGCCAGAGCTGAGTTCATACAGGCTGATGGCCAACTGCCGCCACCGGGAGGGGAGAGGCCTGCTCCACCCTGGTGATTGCCCAACACTGTTGGCTGTGCTGGTCTTGTGGGCTCCCCACCCTTTGGGACTTTTCTACCTGAGAGGGAGCTAGTGCTGTCCTTCCTCTCCTGTAATCACTTATTTGTATGGCTCTTCAAGCAAGATGTCATTTGTTTACCAAAATTTCCCAAGTTCCTGCTGGGAATAGGGCCTTGGCCGGGAGGTCGGGACCAGAAGAACCACTGAGGGTAGGGAGAGGGCGAGGGTGCCACACAGCCAGCCATTCAATTAATTCTCAAGTATTAAACAAAGGGTTTTGTTTTTTCCTGACTCTAGAAATAATGCCTCTTTATCGCAGAACATTTGAAAAGTACAGAAAAATATAAAACAGAAAAAAATCCTGACAGTCCTGATTCACGCAGGTAATGAATGTTAAGATTTTTTGATGTGTTTTATACCAGGGTTTTCTATGCATTTTAACCTAGTGATCAATGTATATATAATTTTTATCCTGCTTTTTTTCATTCTCCATAATGGCACAAGCATTTCCCTGGGTTTTTACAAGCCAGCCAGCCAAATTCTACCCTGTTGATTTCAGCCATATTTCTAACAAAAATCCTAACTTTTGTTGGGATTTAGCTGTCTCTTTCCAGGATGGAATGATGCTGAGCGCCAGCCTGGAGGAAAAGTAGGAGACCAAACCAACACCCAGCAAGTTTATTCTTTCTTCCCCTCTCTACCCCTCAGGCTAAATCTGTTTCTCAGTATTGAAGAACCCTAGGGCAGTCACATGACTCCCAGGGCACCTGGCCTCACCTGATATCCTCCTGAATCTTTCCCCTGCTCACTTTGCACAGCCAACCTGAAAGAGAACAGAGCTTACTTCCTGCTAGGAAGAAAGCCTTCCTCTTCCAGGACCAGTCCTGCAGACCCTGGGCAGCCAAGACCCTACCCTAGTCATCCTGCTTCCACTTGTCACATGACCTGGTTTTCAGGACCCTGTAGTCTAGTTACCTTCTCTTGACTAGAGCATACCCAGCACATCAGAGGGGCCCCAGAGCTCCAGGTGGGTCTGGCTGAGAG
>NW_007794554.1:0-1535 GCF_000696425.1 Galeopterus variegatus | reverse complement strand
TTAATTATGAATTAGATAAGAATCTAACTGTGTTTACTGTCTTCAATTCTGATTTCTGCATAATTCTTCTATGATTACGCATCTCTTGGTTACACAAGGAAGAATCTGAGTTATGTTCCCAGATTATGGTGTTTAGTGTGCCCCTTAGCTTGAATGCGCTTATTGCACTCAATGCTATATTTTACCATATTCTTTGTACCTCACCTCTTTCCTTGGAGGGCTTTAAAGAAATGTTATCAAAAGCAAGGCTTATGAGTGATGTTAAAGATACCAACCCTCAAAAACATGTGATTTTCCAATGACCCATCATCTGCAATTCTGTGCAAGGCAGTGGGAATGGCTGCCTCCTGTGGGTTCAGAGTCCCTGGTCTCCCCTCATAAAGCTGATCAGAACAACACCAGTGCCAGGTGGTCTCGAGCAGAAGAAAACTACCTCAGACCACCTCGAAGACTGATGCAGATCTACCACCTGTTTCTTAAGTTTGACAATTGCACAAAAAACTTGCCAACATTGGATGGAAACAGGCATGGTCTCTTTTCAAGTTCTTATTCAGTTTACTATTTCTCCTGTTAATTGGCTGAGGGATTCCCAAATGTCAAAAGAACACCTTATGCTTATGTTGAACCCACGTAAAAACAGTCCCCATGTAACCTCAGGAGCATGGTTCCTGTAGGGCTGGGTCATCATGGTATCCAGTGCCACCTGTGCACTCATGCAGCACATCAACACTCCATGGGCTGAATTAAAGCCAGTTTAACTGAATTAAGTTATTAAAATAAAAAAAAGATTCAAGTCCTTCAGTAAAGTTTGGAGAGTGGGCATCTAGTGGTCTAAGAAAAATTACTGATTCCTGTTCTAGTTTTCCTTTCAACCATTTCTTTTCCTTATTTTAAACATAATGCACACATTTTATCCTAGATCGCATCCATAGTCTTGGTTTTGAGGGATAGCACAAGGTAGGAATGATGCTTTGGTCAGTGGCACAGTTCTGGAATAAAGCTTCTAATATTATCTTGTAATCCTTTTAAATGAAGTTAGCAGTTTTAAAAGAATTCCCCTTACTCATTCCAGGAATGCAGCTACTGGTCTGATAAAGCTAGATCTTAAGGAAAGGAATAGCTGCCTTCCTTTGGCAATGGTAAATTTTCCCATGAAAAATGGATTCTATGTTTTCAAATTATCAATTCACTAGCATACTTTTATAACGTACTTAATTTATAGAGATAAAAAATATTTCTATGTCTAATCTATGACAAAGGAAATTCAGTTATTAACACAGCATGTTATTTCATGCATAAAGCAAAGAGCAAATTTAGGCTGAGAATTCCTATGGGAAACTTATAAAGAGTTCATAATTTTTTTTTGTATTATTTTATCTTTTTGTGATAATCTAATCCAATTGTTCCTAGTTAGGGGAAGGGCAGGCAAAAATTACATAAATTCTTATTGTTAATGGAATATGGACAATGTCAAATGCTTTTTAAAAGAATAAAAGCTCTCAACCATGCCCCTTCCTCCTCCTTCCACCCTGTCC
>NW_007794553.1:0-1535 GCF_000696425.1 Galeopterus variegatus | reverse complement strand
TGAAGTACAAGGCTCAGGTCAGGGGCTCCTCTTGCCCAAGTCTAAAGGTGGCATTGCAGACTAGTAACAAATGTAAATATTAATAATACCTTATAAAACAACAATGTGCTACATTTTCTGAAGTGATTTCATATTTATGATTTTTTTTTTTTGATCTTCATAATAACCTATGGACTAGGTAGAGTAATTAGAGATGAGAAACAGAGGTCTAGAGAGGTCAAGTGATTTATCTAAAATTACAAATCTAATTAGTGGTAGAGCTAAGAGTAGTTCTCTTCATACACAGGTCTTTCTATTATACTATACTTCCTATTATACTATATTGTGCTATACCATGCTGCCTCCTTAATGTTTCAGAAACAAAGAGACCTGACAGTTGGACAGGTTGCATCCCAACATTTTTCATCCCTTAAAACCCTTTGGATTTAGTAGAGAAAATAAATACAGGACAATGAATGAAAAAAAGCCATATGTTCTTTCATATCTATTCAGTTCATGTGGGACCAATATATACATATTGACTAATGCTTCAGAAACTAGAGATTTATCTTTTTCCAAGCAAAGATTCACTTGAGTAATACAGAATAAATCTTATGAAGGGTGAGGATCATCCTCTTTAACCTACTCATAAGGTACTGACTACAATTTGGGAAATATAAACAGCACCTTCTAAGAGACAGGGCCTTTTTGAACAGTTTCCTCTTAGTTTAATATACCCAGAAGTATACCTAGAAGTACAAACATTAGTATGAAAATAAATATAATCCTCTTTTAATTATGCAATCAGGTTTCTTGCTGATTTCCTTGTACAGTTTGCTCAGACCTACCTCATTGCCTCTACTCTCTGCTCATCCAAGATGTCAAGTGCTTACTAAAATCCTTTTTTTCCCCACTTTTTAGCATCTTTGTATTTAGAATGTATCTTACAGTCAATGACATTTTAGATGAAACAATATAGCGAACTGTTAACAATGGTTACCTCTGGGAGTTCTGTATTGTTTGTACTTTCTGCAGTAAGAATGCATTACTTTCAAAGTGAAAACAAATTTTAAATTTTAGACACAAAATCTCATGTGGGTTCTGCACTCTGTCTCATAGTACTAAAAGAGTATGAGAATATAATAACAATAATTAACATTTCATAAGATTTTATATTCATAATGGATTTTATAAGCCCCTATATGTTAGCAATTGGCTTGATATGTCTAAGGTATTCTTCACAGCACTTAGCTGTGAATTAACCATGATGGAAACACTCCTTAGAGCTCCTTGGTACTCACCATATTGCATTGTAATTGTCTATTTACTTGGTCATTTTCCTCATCAGAGTGAGAGCTCCTTGAAGGCAGGAACTGTGCTCACTCATTTTTGCGCCTTCAGTGCCTAATGCAGTTTCAAGCCCATCAAGTTTGTAAAGTAAAGGGATGAATGAAAGACCTGTAGGTACTCATTTTTTTTTTCCTTTTTGTCTTTTTTCGTGACCGGTAACGGGATCGCAACCCTCGGTGTCGCACCCGTACCGTGACCGGCAACGG
>NW_007794552.1:0-1535 GCF_000696425.1 Galeopterus variegatus | reverse complement strand
AAAAAAAAAAAATAGATGTTGCTGTGAAGGGATTTTGTAGATGTGATTAAAGTTCATAATTATTGACTTTAAGGCAGGGAGATTATCCTAGACAACCTGGGTGGGCCTGATTCAATCAGTTGAAAAGTCTTACAGGTGAAATTGAGGCTTCCCTGAGGAAAAAATTCTTTCTATGGTCTGTAGCTTCAGCTTGTGCCTTGGAGTTCCAACTTTCTCTTCCTGATGGCCTGTCCTACAAGAATTTGTACTTGCTTAGCAAACCTGCACCATCACACATTAATCTCTTAATATATATCTCCTACTGGTTCTGTTTCTCTACTTGAGCCTGACATATATGTGAGTCTTTATGAATCTTTATGTCCATAGCTGGGTCCTAGCTACTTGCTATTAGAACTTCCCTGTACTGCCATCCACCTGTCTCTGGATCTTCACTTGCCCATAGAGAGAGCCACTGAAGGACCTTTCCAACACCAGTTACCTCCCTACCTGCCCGTACTTCTTGTCACCTACCGTAAAGATTCCTTCTGATGCCACTTGCACACATAGTGCTATTGTCTTCTGGTAACTACCTTCCACTTCTGTTGACACCACCTCCTCTAAATGATGGGTCTATTTATTCTCAACTTCTTTCCACCTCCAACCTGCCTAGTTCCAATGCAATTGAGATTTAACAACTAATGATACATGAATAAATAAAAGAAGTTGATTAGAATTTCCATAGAAAGAAAGGCCCATTTCTTAATATATTTCAGCCCTAAAAATTGAGGACACAGGCAAAGAGGAGGCAGTTTTTTGCTAATACACTGTCCTCACCATCGAGAACACATAGGCTGCGATCTCAGCAATACTACATTAAGATTATTCGTAATTTTCCCTGAAGAATCACATATGCCATCTAGAAACAACTATGGTTCTTGGAATTTGTATCAACAAAAACAAGATTTGGAGCAATATTGCCTTTTTAATTTCCCAGCCTCTATTAATAGTAATACTGAAAAACATCTATTAATGAATGCAACTCTTTAGCAAATTTGTTTTTATATAGAGCACATTTCTTAAAATGGGTTTCATGTGTGTCTGAGTCTGTACCCAGTAGATGTGTGGCCGTCCAGAGTTGTGATGCTTGGAATTTGTCCAGCAAGGGTGTGAGGCACCGAGGGAAGGCTCAGAGCAGCTCCTGCCTCTGACATCACTATCCTTGGCTGTGCTTTTCAGATAGAATGGTTTAGGGCAAAGTCTCCCCCACATTCAAGTGATTCATTCCCTAGAAAAATTTGGCTTGGTTTTTGGTTGATGGGGTCAACAGTTTAAAAACAAATTTTATTCTTCTGAACATAAGCAAAAAACTCCAATAATTTGGCTATTTTTATTTCAGCATATACTTTGACAGTAGATTAAGCACAAAAAATTTTCATATTTTCTTAGTCATATATTAGTGACGATAGGCACATTTAACTAGAAATGTTCTTTAAAAAACAGCTTTTGAGACAAAAACCCTCAACATCAGCTTTGATCACACTGTTTTCTTTAACACT
>NW_007794551.1:0-1535 GCF_000696425.1 Galeopterus variegatus | reverse complement strand
GAGCGCCGCCGCGCTTCCCAAGCGGCGCACTGTAGCAGTGCGCCACCGGGCCGGCCCCAGACAATGAATATTTTTTGTTTCTTCTTTCAACTATAAGGAAGTTTCTACACTTCTTATGATAAGTAGGCTGCTTTATAACAGGAGAAAATTTACACTGGACTACTTACAATTTCTACAAGGAACCAACCCTTGTTCACAACTCACAATTTAGGCTCTTCTATCTCTTTGGAATGCCCTCTCCCCTATCTTGCTCCAAACTAAATGGTCTTTGTAGTTTCTCTGCTCCTTTCCCAGAGTTTTTTCTATTGGAACTATTTGTCCATTCATCTGTTTTCTCCCAGTACGTTGTCTGTATTATTAGCAACACTCTACATGTTATTTTATAGTTATTATTTACATGTTTCTTCCCCAAAAGGACTATGAATTCTTTAAAGGGAATACATATAAACATATTGACCTCTTTAACAGTACCCTGACCTACACCTACATTTGGCATTAAAAATAATTTGTGGGCTTGAAATGTTGAATTTAGGTACACATGAGGATGAGCTCCACACTATATCCACCTGACTATGGTAAACTTTTTCCTGAGCAGAAGCTCAATATCTTTCTAAAATATCTTTCTTTCACAAATAAGGGAGTTAGCTGGATAAGAGAACAGTTAATTGTTGCAAAATACTAAGTTACTACTATTAATACAATGTGAAGAGCTTATTCATCTCATTTACAGACTCATTTCCGTACTCCCATGCAATAACATTCTTTTCCCCAATACAATTAATTGCAACAAATAGGTGCTCTCAAATACTACATGTTTTCCAAATACTACATTATTTTTCAAGCTGAAAGGTGATTAATATCCATATATAAAAGGAAATAATGATGAATAGTGGACTAAACCAAAACTCAAGAAATGATCCCAACATTTCTACTTTGGTCAACTGATGGATAGATGGATAGTGATGCCACCAATTTAAACAGAAATACAGGAGTTATGGGTTTTGAGTTCAGTTTTTGATATGTTGAGTTTGAGGTCTCTAAAGGAATATTCAATGATATTAGACCTAAAGACCTAAAATCATTTTAGATTAAAAAAAGGACATTGAAAAATTTAAAAAGGACATAATTAGGAGGAATTTGCATAACATTAGTATGACAATTAAAAACCAAGAGTCTCACTGGTTTTCTACTTTTTTTTTTTATTAAGATTTTCTGGAGTTAGCATTACAACGAATGAAGTCCTTCCCATGTTTTGTTCCTCAGTGATAAAACTCTAACTTACCTGAAGGCAACGAGCCCTTCTGATGTGATGCATGCTGCAACTGGAGAATATGAAAGCAGTCATTTAAGCAGTTCATAGTTGCCATGGAAGTAGCTTTGAGCATTAGGAGATCCTGGTCCAAGGAACTAAGGTGGCCAGAAGTAGGAAGGCATTCAATTCGTCTAATTAAGTCTCTTTGTTGTCCTTCAGCATGAGACATCATCTAAGGAAAACAACAGTTCTGTGGGTCCCATTCATCATTTCTGTGTAGCAT
>NW_007794550.1:0-1535 GCF_000696425.1 Galeopterus variegatus | reverse complement strand
AGTGTTTCCTTTGCTTCAGTTTTTTGGAAGAGTTTGAGAAGGATTGACATCAATTCTTCTACACACGTGTGGGAGAATTCGTCACTGAAGCCATCTGGTCTTAGGGTTTTCATTGCTGGGAGGTTTTTGATTACTGATCAAATATCATTACTAGTTATAGGTATATTCAGATTTTTTACTTCATAATTCAGTTTTGAAAGATGTGTTTCTTTAAAATATTTTTATTTTTTTCAGACTATTCAATCTATTGAAATATAATTGTTCATAGTAGTTTCTTAAGATCCTTTTTATTTCTCTGGCATCTTTTGTAATGTTTCATCTTTCATTTTAAATTTTTATTTGAGGTTTCTCTCCTTTTTTACAAAATCTAGCTAAGGGGTTATCAGTTTTGTTAATCTTTACAAAAAATTGTTACATTGATTTTTGTATTGATTTCTGTTGTGTATTTTATTTGTTGCTGCTCCAATTTTTACTTCCTTTCTTTTATTAACTTCAGGTTTATTTGGTTCTTCTAGTTCCTCGAGGAGTAAAGTTAGTTTGTCATTTGGGATCTTTCCCCTTTTTTTAATATAGGCATTTACTGCTATAAACTTTCCCTTCAGCACTCCTTTTGCTACATCTCGTAAATTTTGGTATATTGTAATTTTCTCCTCATTTATCTCAACATATATTCTAATTTCCCTGTGACTTCTTCTTTGACCCATTGTTTAAGTGTTTGTTGTTTTATTTCCATGTATTTGTAAGTTTTCCATCTTTGCTTTTGCTATGAATTTTTAGTTTTATTTTACCATGGTCATAAAAGATTCTTTCTATGATTTCAATCTTCTTAAATTTGTTAATAATTGCTTTGTGGCCTAACATATGATTTATTTTGGAGAATGATCTATGCATTCTCAAGAAGAACGTGTATTCTACTGTATGTCTATTAGGTACAATTGGTCTACGGTGCTGTTTCAACCTTCTGTTTCCTTATTGATCATATGTCTGATTGATCTATTCATTATTGAAAGTGTGGTATTAAATCTCCTGCTAATATTCTGCTACTATTTCTCCCTTTATTTCTGTCAGTTTTTCTTTATATATATATATATATATATATATATGTTCTGTATTAAGTGCATGTACTACAGTTGCCCTTTGAATAACACAAGTTTAAACTGTGCAGGCCCACTTATATTCAGATTTTTTTCAACTAACCACAGATTAAAAATACAGCATTTGCAGGATGTGGAATCCACATATACAAAGGCTCAACTTTTCTTATATAAGGTTCTATAGAGTTGACTGTAAAATTCAAGTCTCCGTAGATTTTGGTATATGGGGGCGAACCTGGAACTAATCCCCCAAAGATAATGAGGGACCACTGTGTATTTATAATTATAATATATTCCCGGTGATTGGCCCTTTTATAATATGTAATATTCTGCTTTGTCTCTTATGACAGTTTTTGATCTGAAGTCTATTTTTTCTTAAATAAGTATGGCCACCTCTAATTTATTTTTTGTTTGGTTTCCATTTGGATGTAATAGCTATTT
>NW_007794549.1:0-1535 GCF_000696425.1 Galeopterus variegatus | reverse complement strand
TTTTTTTTTTTTTGGAGACTTTCATAAAAAGGGTATTGGATTTATTTCCTGTTTTGTCAATATTACTAATGCCATTTCTACCAATGTCATCATTGTCATCATCCCCATTATCATCACCATCAACAACTCCAAAGGGAAATTATCTGTTTTGAATGAGTGAATGGAAGGACTGTAGAGGTTCAGGGGATTATAAAGGGGTGACTTGCTCTGCGGGTCACTGCAGTCCCTGGATCATGACTGAGGCTCCCTCCAGAAGGTCCTTTCATGTTCCTTTGCTCTTTTGCCCCTCTTTTCTTTTCTTTTTCTCCTGTCTTTATTTCTTTTGTCTTAGGTGCACAGAAATAAGTTAATGGCACTCTGCCAATGGCACACCATTGTTTCTAGTTTATGCACTTTGTTTTATTTCATTTCATTATCCTTTTTTGTCTCTCTGTCCCCACTTCCATTCCCTTTCTCCTATCTCTAGTCACCTACTTTATTATATTAAAAATATGCCCTCTCATATACAATCCTTACATGTATGTAGATAAATACTCCAAAAAGTTCATTGAAATATGGACTTTAAAGATAGTACAAATATTGGCATGATTTTTTCTTAAAACTTTGCATATGTATCATTGAAATACATCTTTGGGGTTTTATAACGTTTCATAAATGATTGTAAATTTAAATCTCATTTTAAAAATTTTATTTACTTTGCCCTGTTCTTAAGTTCTAACCACATCGACATCCATCAGTGCAGTTAATTCGTCCTGATACCAGTATAGTAATTCACTGTGTGGTTATACCACAGTTTAAATGCCACTTCCCCTAGAGACAGTCATCTCTCACAGTCTAAATCTTGCCTGACAAAACTACTGCTGTGAGCTTCCTCAAACACCTCCCCTTATGGGTCTGTGCCTGAGTTTCCTCTGAAGTGCATACACTGAAAGGGGCTTGTAGGGTCTAAGGGTACACCCATATTTAATGTCACTAAGTACTGCCAGATATTCGCCAAATGACTGTATATACGGATTCCCTCCCCGAAGCTTCCCCAACCTCAACATGACTTTCTCATTTTGACATTTGGCAAAATTAGTAATATTCATAAATTTAATTTACATTTTTCTTGAACCTCTCTTTATAATACTTATTAGCCACTTGTTTTCCCCTCTCTGGATTACCTTTTCTTCATCTTTGTCCAACTTTCTATTGGCTTTCCTTCCTTTCTCTTGTTTATTTGGACATTTTCTCTATGTTCTAGATAATTTAATCACTTCTTATGTTTTAGGCATTGCAAATATCTTCTCCCAATCTATCACCACATCTTAATGTGGTTATGGTAAACTTTGTTAAACAAGACATTAATTTTTAATAAAAGTCAAAATGCATAAAGTTTTACCTGACGTTTTACACTTTGGGGAATCTGATTTTTTAAAAAACCCATCCATAATCCAAGATCATAAAAATATTCCCATTTGTTTTATTTTATTTTATTTTGTCTTTATCACTTAAGTCTTTAACTCATCTGAGGTCCATATGGTGTTAAGTAGTAA
>NW_007794548.1:0-1535 GCF_000696425.1 Galeopterus variegatus | reverse complement strand
AAAAAAAAAATAAAATCAATCATGTTAACTATATAAATAAGGATACTTTTATTTTTTCCCTTTCTGATCTACATGGCTTTTAGTTTCCTTTTCTTGGTTTATTGCACTAGCTAGAACTTCCAGCACTATGTGGAATAAGAGCAGTAAAGGGATAGTCTTGCCTTCTTGACCTTAGAAGGAAAGCATTCAGTCTTTCACCATTAAGTATGATCTTAGTTGTAGATTTATAGATGCTCTTTATAAAGATGAGGACGTTCTCTATTCCTATTTTTTCTGAGAATTTTTATAATGAATAGATATTGATCTCTAAATGTTTTTTCTGCATTAATTGATATAATCATAAAAATATTCTTCTTTAATCTGTTAACATGGCAGACTACATTGACTAATTTTTGAATATTAAACAATTCTTGCATCCTGGAATAAACCCTACTTGATAATGTTGTGTAACACCTTTTATATATTGCTGAATTCTATTTTCTAATATTTTGTTAAGGATTTTTTACTATATTCATGAAGGATATTAATCTGTATTTATAATTTACATTACTTTTTTGTAGTGTCTTTGGTTTGTAATCAGGGTAACACATGTCACTTTCCATTCTGTAACTTTCAACTTACCTATATCATTATATGTTAAATGAGTTTCTTGTAGGAAGCATAAAGTTGGGAAATATTTTATAATCCTTATTGCCAACATCTCTTTTTAATTGATGCATTTAGACCATTTACATTTAATGTCATTATAAATATGTTGGTTTTAAGTATGCAATTCTATTTTTTATTTTCAGTTTGTCCTTTGTTTTTTGTTTCCCTGTTTTGTTTTTCCTGCTTTCCTGTGGGTTACTGGAACATCTTTTAGGATTTTACTTTGATTTATCCATAATGTTTTTGAGTATATCTCTTTTTTTGGGTTGCTCTAAATATTATATTGTATAAACATAAGTTATCACAGTCAACTGGTGTCATTTTAACAGTTTAAGTGAAGTATGGGAAACTTATTTCCCCTTATGTCCTTCTGTCTTCCCCTGTTTATAATATAATTGTCTTAAATATGTTCTCTACACGTATTTAGAGCTACATCAGACAGTATTATAATTTTTGCTTCAACTGTCAAGCATAATTTAAAAAACACAAGAAAAGTAAGAATTTTGCTTACCAGGTTCTCTTATCATTTTTTCTTACTGTTTATAGAACTTCTATTAGTCATTTTTTTAGGGTATATGCTGATGACAAATTCTCTTAGTTTTCCTTCAACTGAAAATGTCTTGATTTCCCCTTCATTCCTGAATGAGATTTTCACTGGACATAGGATTCTGAGTTGACAGTTTTTTTCTTTCATCAGTTGAAAAAGGTACCAATTCCTTCTGGCCTCTATGGTTTCTGATGAAAAATCTGCTGTCAGTTGAATTGTTTTTCCCTTATTGGTAAGGGGATTTCAAGTTTCTGGGTTTTGTGTTTTTTGGGGGGTTTTTTTGTTTGTTTGTTTGTTTGTTTTGTCTTTACTTGCCAGAGGCTTGACTATGATGTTTTTA
>NW_007794547.1:0-1536 GCF_000696425.1 Galeopterus variegatus | reverse complement strand
TTTCAACTTTTTTGATGTAAGCACTTATTGCAATAATTTTCACTCTTAGTATTGCTTTTGCACTGGCTCATAGATTTTGGTAAATTGTGCTTGCAGTTTTCATTTGTTTGAAATAATTTTTTGATTTCCTGCTTTATTTCTTCTTTGACCCATTGGTCATTTAGGAGCATGTTGTTTCATTTCCATGAATTTGTATAGTTTCCCAAGTTTTGTTGTTAATTTCTAGTTTTATTCCATTGTGGTCTGAAAACATATTTGGTATGATTTCCATCTTTTCAAATTTGTTGAGACTTGATTTGTGGCCTAACATGTGGTCTATCCTAGAGAATGATCTGTATGCTGATGAGAAGAATGAATACTCTGCAGTTACTGGATGAAATGTTCTATAAATATATGTCAAGTCCACTGGTCTAAGGTGCTGTTTAAATCCAACATTTCTGTTAATATTTTGTCTAAATGATCTGTCCAATGCTGAGTGCTGAGAGAGGTGTGTTAAAGTCCCCAACTATTATTGTGTTGGGGGTCAATCTCTCCCTTTAGATATAACATTTATTTATTTATTTATTTATTTATTTTTTATTTATTTATTTTTTTGTCTTTTGTCTTTTTCCGTGTCCGGCAACGGACCGCAACCCTCAGTGTTGTCCCCGTACCGGACCGGGGACCGGCAACGGGATTGCAACCCTCGGCGTTGCCCCCGCGCCTCGCTCAGCCAGTGAGCGGGAACCAGTCCGTATGTGGAGCGCCGCTGCGCTTCCCAAGCGGCGCACTTATCCAGTGCGCCACCGGGCCGGCCCTAGATATAACATTTATGATTGTTATATCTTCTTGCTGAATTTTGATGTTTTTATCATTATATAATGTCCTTCTTTGTCTCTTTTCATAGTTCTTGGTATAAAGTCTATTTATCTGACATAAGTATGGGAACTCCTGCTGGTTTTTTATTTCCTTTTGTATGGAATATCTTTTTTCATCCCTCCACTATTAGTCTATGTGTATTGTTATTGGCAAAGCAAGTATCTTGTAGGCAGCACATAGTTGGGTATAGTTTTTTAGTCCATTCAGCCAGCCTATATCTTTTAAGTGGTGAACTTAATCCATTTACATTCAGGGTTGTTATTGAAAGGTATTACCTTGTTCCTGCCATTTTATTAATATTTTTTATGGTTGTTTTATATTTTTTTTGTTTCTTTCTTTCCTTTTTATTGTTTGCCTTGCTGTTTGGTGTTTTTTTGTAGTGATAAGATACATTTTCTTTCTCTTTCTCATTCACATATCTGTTCCACTAGTGATTTTTATTCTTTCTTGTGTATAGATGATGATAGTTATTGCTCTTTTGATTCCAGATGTAACAATCTCTTGAGAATTCTTCTGGTGGTGAATTCCTGCAATTTTTTTTTTGTCTAGGAAGGATACTATTTCTCCTTTGTTTCTGAAGTACAGCTTTACTGGGTATAGTATGCTTGGTTGGAAGTTTTTTCTTTTAGCACTTTGAATTTATCTTCCCACTCTCTCCTGGCCTGTAGTGTTTCTATT
>NW_007794546.1:0-1536 GCF_000696425.1 Galeopterus variegatus | reverse complement strand
TGTGGTTTAATCCCTTATTCTGGCAGAGCACAGCCTCTCAGGAACTTGCTGAGGAAGAGTTTGTGGAGAGAAAATTTTTTTTTCTGGGATTCTTCATGCGTTTTTTTTTTAATTTTAATTTTGTTATTTATTATTAGCATATTCATTCTTACGAATCGTGATGTTTCTTTATGCCCTTTGCCCGACCTATCACTTCCCAACCCCCCCCCATCCCTTCTCACCATCTCTAGTATCCCTGGGTTTGTTCTCTCCTTCTAAAAGTTCAACATATTGTTGTGGTCTCTTCTATCTTTCCATCATTCTTTCCTTCTTCTCTCCTTCCCTCCCTCCCTCCCTCCCTTCCTAGCAGCCAGTTGGGAGTGAGAACATGTGGTACATCTGTGTTTGCCTGGCTTATTTCACTTAACATAATTTTCTCCAGACTCATCCATGTTGCTGCGAATGGCAGAATTTCATTCTTTTGTATGGCTGAGTAGTATTCCATGGTGTATATATACCACAGTTTCCTTATCCAGTCATCCATTGATGGAAATTTAGGTTGGTTCCATATCTTGGCTATTGTAAACAGAGCTGCAATGAACATGTGAGTGCAGGTATCCCTTTGACATGATAATTTCTATTCCTCTGCATATATACCCAGTAGTGGGATTGCTGGATCATGGGTACAGAGTGGAAAGACAACCTACAGAATGGGAGAAAATATTTGCAAACTGTACATCCAACAAGGGATTAATATCTACTATATACAAAGAACCCAAACAACTATAGTAAAAAACCAAACAATCCAATTAAAAAATGGGCAAAGGAGATGAATAGACACTTTTCAAAGGAAGACATACAAATGGCCAACAGGTACTTGAAAAAAAGCTCAACTTCACTAGTCATCAGAGAAATGCAAATCAGAACCACGCTGAGATATCATCTCACCCCAGTTAGACTGGCCATTATTAAAAAGACTGAGAATAACAAATGCTGGCAAGGATAAGGGGAAAGAGGTACCCTCCTGCACTGTTGGTGGGACTGTAAACTAGCCAACCATTATGGAAAACAGTATGGAGGTTTCTCAAATGACTACAGATAGAGCTACCATATGATCTAGCAGTCACACTACTGGGTATATATCCAAAGGAGAGAAATTTTAAAGTTCTTTCTTGCCTGAAAATGACATTATATTACCTTCATATTTGATTGGTAGTTGAGTAAGGTATAGAATTTTAGGTTGGAAATAATTTTCCTTGAAGTTTTGAAGACATTTCTCCATTATCTTCTAACTTTCAGTGTTGCTGAGAAATTCAGTGTGATTCTTTCTTAGTCTTCTCTGTAAACTTCCAGAAGCTTTGCCTTATTGCTGGTGTTCTGAAGTTTCACAGTGATATGGCTTATTGGGCACTTTCTCTTTCATTTTTCTGGGCACTCAGTGGGCCATTTCAATCCTGAGAGGCATCCTTCAGTTCTAGAAAATGTTCTTCTATGATTTCCTTGATAAACTCCTCCTTTCCATTTTCTCTGTCTTTTCTTTCTGAAACACCTCGTTTT
>NW_007794545.1:0-1536 GCF_000696425.1 Galeopterus variegatus | reverse complement strand
TCCTCTTGCTTGATTGCAATGGTCTCTGTCTCGTGGTCTTTGTGAAGTGAGCCATCCCGACATGTGGGATTTGTGCACGGTGCATGGATCTTACAGTTCCCCTTCATAACTGACACAGCAAGGATACAAATAAACTGCCGCATATAAAGGGTAGCTGGCAGCCAGCATCCATGCCGTGAGTGAGTGACAGGCAGGATCCGATTCACTTCACAGCACAGACAAGGGGCCGCTCTGCAGCAGGCACTGCATTTATCCCACGACGCCTAAGACATGGCCACAATCCTTGAGGAGTTGACAGCCTACCAGCGTGTGCCTCATCCAGATATTTCTGCCACTTTTTAAAATACTGTAACTACTCCAAAATACTTATTGTCTGTATTATTTATTTGGCATCGAGCACAGACTATCCAGAATGACATTTATCTTCCTAAGCATATGAGCCATATTTCTACCTGGATTTTAAGCTATTTGAAAGCAAAAGCCACATCATGAAGCTCTTTTTGTTCCCATTCCCAGCACCGTATCCTGTACTTACCGGGTTGGCTTACTGGGTGTTTTTTGACATTGGTCGAGGTGGGAGTGTGAGATTGGTACCAAGTAGAGAAGCAAAATAGTGAAAGAGAGTTTTTTTATTCACTATCAATAAAAAGGCACCTTGCACGAATGTAATACGTGATTAAAACATGATTTAAGGAATAACACTACAAGCTGGTACCCTATAACTCAGTGTATAGGCTCTTAAGCCATTACTAATTACATTTGAAACTCATGCCCACCATTTATTGATTAGCTGTGTGGCCTTAAGAATGCTGTTTAATTTCTCTGTGCCTCAGTTTCCTTATATGTAATATGGGAATAATAAAAGTAACAACCCATTTTTGTGAAGATTGTGTGAGTTGATACATATAAAGCACTTAGAATAGAGCCCGACACATGGTCAGTGTTCAACAAAAGTTAACTCGCTGTAATCTTCATATAATTTTGCTTCAATGCAGTTAGTATATAGTCATAAGACTGATAGAGAAAAATCACAGGGCAACAGATCCTGTTCATGAATTTATTCTATATAACTTCTAAGGGACAACCTCAATTTGATATACATTTAGTTCAATGCTTCTTCATCTATAGAATAATGATTTACTCAATAAATATTTATTGAGTACTCACTGTGTACTAGAAGTCATATACATAAGATTTAGCTTCTTCCCTCAAAGAGCTCAGAGTCTAAGGGTGAATCTAGCACAGTAAATGCAGGGACAAGGGAAAGTACAAATAATCATGGAACACAAAGGAGGGACATACAACCCGTCCTGAGGGGCCAGAGGAGATCTCTTAGAAAGACCACATCTGTACCCAATTTTGAAGAATGAATAGAAGTGAGTCAGATAAAGAAGAGATAGAGAGAATTATGAAAACAACTGTTTATAATTATAATACCATGTGTTTCCACATGTCTTTACAATTTACAAAATGTTGTATATCAATAACCTTACATAATGAAAACTGATTGGTAATTGGTCCAAAATATGGGCACAT
>NW_007794544.1:0-1536 GCF_000696425.1 Galeopterus variegatus | reverse complement strand
ATCTTCTGGCTCCAATTCAGTGTTCTTTCCAAGATACCATACTGCCCGACTACTTTTTTTTTTTTTTTAAGGTTTTCTTTTTCTGATCATTCTTGATTCAATTTATGAATAAAATGTTTATGGATAAAAATGTTTGGAGACATTGCCATAAGTCATCTCTACCATAGTAAATTAATATAAATTAAAGTTAAACCACTTGGGAAGTCCCCTTGACCAGCACTATGCTCTGAAATGAGATATAACAATGAGAAAGAGGATGTCCTTTCTGAAGAAGCCTCGATCTAGTAGAAAAAATTAAGAACACCCATGACTCTGACACCAGGCAGACCAAGTGAGGACATAATGGATAGGTCTGAGACAGCTCTTTGGACTATGATTCCATTTTGCACAACCCTAATAGCAACTGGTGGTTCATGAGAATGACTTACAAATAATGGTGGACACCTGCATATAGGTAATGATACTACAAAATCCAACCAAAAACTAAAGCTTGATAAGTAATAGGAATGTAGGCATTTATTCACCCTGAAGAAAGTTCTAATCAACTAATATGCTTTGAACCTCAACTGTATGAATAATGTGAAACTACTGATTCTGTACTTTCCCTTTATATTATTATCTTTACTATTTCCCCCCATGAGACAGCATCAGGAGCACAAAGAGTAATTATCCATATAATGAAAAACAATACAACCATTAAAATAATATTGTAGAAGGATATTTAGTCACACTGAAAATGTTCACAGTATATTTTGAAGTTAAAAAGTTCAGATTATAAAATAGTACATGCAGCATAATCCCTTTTTTAAAAAAGAAATGTGAATTTTTAAATACACCTGTTGGAAATATACTGCAAAGAGTTAAGATTAGATACCTGTAAGCAGTGGGATTATAGAATTATTTTTAATAAGAAGAAAAATATTTTTTTAATTCAATAAAAGTAAACCTTTGTGAGGTTTAATTTAATTTCTCAGCCTTGTTTTTCTCTTCCGTAAAACAGGAATAATACTAGTCATGACTCAGGATTGCTGTTTAGATCAAATGATGTAATGTCTGTTTAAAAAGGGAAAATCTTGGTATATTGTGAAATGCATACTTTTATCCATATCCTAACACCAATACCAACACCAGCACCGATAACACCAGCACTGATGGATTTAGGTCCCCTTATGCAGGGTATGAAGATGGGAATATGATATTAAGAGCATGGCTTTGGAGACTGATGAGGCAACACAATTCACCTCCTGAAAAAGGACAGAACATGTTTGACAAAAAAACTGTCTGAACTGATTGACAGAAAAATGGGAATATTAATAAAAAGGAATAAAAAGGCCTATAAGTATGACTTAGAACAATTATATTGGGAGAGGTCAACAGGTCATCTCAGGAGAAAACAACAATGGAAAGAAGGTCAAATGCCTATTCATCAGGATGAGTAAAGGTAAACTGGATGTTAAAAACATTAATCTACATGAAAATCTAACACAAAGGAGGAAAAAATAGAGTTTAAGAAAGGAAAACAGAAATGGTAGTCTT
>NW_007794543.1:6421-6963 GCF_000696425.1 Galeopterus variegatus | reverse complement strand
AATGTACTAATATAAGGAAGTTGGTGTTAAAAATAAAATTGTTTAGGTTACATAATAAGCATTACTTTGAACTCCATAACAGCATGATCTTCCTTGAACTAAAAATCCTATATTAAAAGGATTGAACTCCATAATAGAGTGATCTTTCTTAAACTTAAAACCCATTGTCTATTGGAACTTTAGTCTAAGTTTTTCAACAAAGCATTGAACATTGCAATGATCTGGCTTCTACATCCTTCTATAAAACTGCCCACCCCAAACTGTCTGCCCCAAACTCTCATCTCTTCCCCACACATACTTTTATGTTGCAACCACTTACCCATCCACTTATTCCTTAAAATCGCAGCAACTTCTTCCCCATTCCTTCCTCCTTTCCATTCAGCCTGTCAAATATCTGCTCATTATTTTTTTTCCTTATACAACCGTCATCCTTTCTGAAGCCTTTCTTGGCTACCACAACCCTTAGTAGAATTGACCACTCTTATACGGAAAATGTGGTATATCTACACAATGGAATACTACTCAGCTATAAAAACGAATGA
>NW_007794543.1:0-1536 GCF_000696425.1 Galeopterus variegatus | reverse complement strand
GCCCCCACTACTTTACTCTTAAGTGGCAAGCTGTCAGCTTTTGTCAAGGCCTGAGATAAGAGATCGCCACTTAAAGAATGCTTCTGTACCTTCTACAAAATCCCAGCGGAAGATTTCAAATGACATTCAAAATCTATTAAATGTACAAACATCATTTTGTAAACTAGAGAGTATTAGCAAATGTTTAACATTGTTTTTATCATCATCACTGGTAAGCAAAGATCCTCATACTAAATTTCTCCTAGAATTTAGTGCCAGAAAAAAACGTCTAACTCTTAAGGTGAACTTATATGTTTACTTCTTTCCTTTTTCCTTCTTTACTCATTAATTAAGAATCAAATGACTGGTAGTCGCTGCCTGGAGAGCTCATTACAGGATTCTGAAGCTTGGGCCTGGTGAAAAGAGGTCCATAAGCAATCAGCAATGATCCCAGAAGAAAGGGGTATGAACATCACATTGGGTACGGGTGACCTCACCTCTCACTCAATTCTCCCTTGGTGAAAACATCGAGCTCCATGGCCAAAGACCTCCAAATTTATATCTGCAACACTAACCTCTCCCTTAAGCAGAAGATTCATATATTCAATTTCCTGCTTAATATCTCCATGTGAATGTCTAATAAGTATTTCAAATTGTATGTGCACACAACAGAGCTCTTATTCTCTCCCTCAACCCTCAATTCTCTAGAGTTTTCAGTCTTAGTATATGGCAACAATCAGCTCCTCAAGCCAAAAAACTGGAAAGTCCTTGGTTTTCTCATTTGTTCACCCTGTATATCCAATCCAAGAGCAAGTCATAGGCTCCCATATCTGGAATCTGTCCACTTCTTCCCAACTTCACTCTTACAACTCTCATCCAAGCCACTGTCACTGCTCCCCAGGACACCTCCAATAGTTTCCTAACCAGGCTCCCTGCTTCCATACTGTCTTCTCTTATCCATTCTCCAAATAGCAGCAAACATGCTGTTTGTAAAGCATAAATCCAAATCATTTCAGGCTCCTGCTTAAAATCCTCCAAAGGCTTTTCACTGCTCACAGAATAAAATATAGTCCTTTAGCATGGCCTGCAAAGTCACACACATACTGATTCTGTCCTACCTCTCCCACTGAATTACATACTCCTTTCCTTGGTTTCTAGAGGAGCACACAAGCCCACTCCTGCCTCAGATCTTTGAACTCTTCCCTCTGCCCACGGTGCTCTTCTACCACCTCCTCACATGCTTGGCTCCTTGTCCTTCAGCTCTCAAAGCAAGTGCAACCTCCTGGCCACTCTCCCCAAAGCAGGCTCTCCATTAATGTCTCTTCTAATACAAAACCCTGGTTATTTTCTTCACATAATTCATCATAATATAAGTACTGTGATCAGTTTATTATTTCCTTATATCACTTATCACAATTTTGTTTCATGTTTCTTGTTCATGTTACTTGCTTTTCTCCACGTTACCCTGTAAGCTCCGTGAAGGAAGGAATACATATTTATTTATTGTTGTATCCACAGTTCTTAGTGCCAGGCATAAAATGGACGTCCATGGTACAG
>NW_007794542.1:0-1536 GCF_000696425.1 Galeopterus variegatus | reverse complement strand
GGACTGGGGAGTTAGTACTTAATGGGTACAGAGTTACAGTTTGGGAAGATGAAAAGTTTTGAAGGGCCGGCCCGGTGGCGCACTGGATAAGTGCGCCGCTTGGGAAGCGCGGCGGCGCTGCTGCCCGAGGGTTCGGATCCCACATACAGACCGGTTCCTGCTCACTGGCTGAGCGACGGGGCGGGGGCAACGCCAAGTGTTGCAATCCCGTTGCCGGTCCCGGTCCGGTGTGGGCGCAACACTGAGGGTTGCAATCCATTGCCGGTCACGAAAAAAGACAAAAAGGAAAAAAAAAAAAAAGAAAATAGGTAGTGGTGATGATTGCACAACAATGTGGATGTACTTAATAGCACTGAATAGTACACTCAAAAGTGTGTAAATGGAAAATTTTATATGTATTTTACCACAGTAAAAAGTTATGCATTTCTTAAAATCTAAAAACAAGAAAATGATTTTGACCCAGTGTAAGGGTGACAGGTGCTGAAGTTTAAAATTTTGTTCTTCTCCCTGCAATACTACCTTTGACTTTGAGTATTACAGGAAAATCTTTAGGCAAAGCCAGGATGACTAATGGCTTGCAGTGTCTTGGGACAGTTTCTAAAGCAGCACTTCCTCCGGGAGACACATTACCTGTGTCTGACTCAGCTGTGCCCAGATGGGTTTTTCAGCTTCATTCCCACAAATACTGTATAAACAAGTCCTGTGAGACTACCTGTCATTTACTGCTGTCACTTACTCTCCAACTTCACGATGAAGGATCACACCTTGTCACTTGCCATCTGTAAAGACTCCTGAAGCTCCTCCTTGAGAAATGAAGACCACACTCCACAACACCCATCTGCCTTCCCGAACCACAATCCACCTGAATTTCCCAGCAAAAATGTGTTTTGCTTTGGGAAAAAAGCAGTATTTCTTTCCTCTTGGCCTTCTTGCCAAGAGAAAGCATTTCTTTGATGTTTACTGTGCTCGTGGGAAAAGTAGTCACACAAGAAAAAGCAACTTTGAGAACCTCCATTCTATACTCTTTACCCCATCAAACTTCTCAAGTTGGGAGAATTCATTAGGCTTGAACTTGGTGAGGAACAAACCTAAAGTTAGTGCTGGTTTTCGCAGGACAATGACAGGGACTGCTGGCCTCCCCACACTGGAACACGTGCTACAGAATTACAGCATGGTGCTGATTCTGTCATGGTCTCGTGTTTACAAGGGAAAGATAGTGCTTGGCATTGCAAATATTAGTGGTGATTGCCTGAGGTCTGCAGAATGCCAGTGCCATGAAGAGGGCACTTCTGTCCCATGGCAGTCAGGAAAAACCCTCAGTCTCACTTGCTCCAACTCTGAAAAGTCCCTCTGCAAAAAGCCAGGAGGTCAGTCATGCCACAGCTACGATGCTGGCCCCAGGTGCCATGCTGTGCACACACAGACCGAAAGCACCAAGTTCACATGCCAGGCCAAATATTTTTGTTTTCATTATTAATTGGTATTCTGTATGGAAAACTCACTCTTTGGCCCTAATGCAGAGTTAAATGTCACACA
>NW_007794541.1:0-1536 GCF_000696425.1 Galeopterus variegatus | reverse complement strand
TTCTGGAAAAAAAAAAAAAAAAGACCTCATAATCATGACCACCCTAACTGATGAAGCCACTAGACACTGGATATCCTCTATCCCTACATATTTTCTTTATAGCACTTATCACTACTTAGTGTTTTCTTTGTGGCGTATTAGTTGTATTCTGTCTCCCCCTACTAGAAAGTATGCTTTAAGAGAGCATGGACCATGATAAATTCTAAGAACCTCCAATGTCATCTGGCATAGAGTAATCACTTAATATATATTTATTGAATGCATGATTGAATAAATTAATAAATGAATGGATTCTCAGTGCCAAAAGAACTAGGAACTAATAGCTGCTAAATGACCATTACACGGGTAAGCTATTTTATTCCACTACTGAGGCAAAAAACAATTTTTTAAAGGATGTTACTGATTTTCTTATGTCTTGTAAATTTTGCGTTTTTAAAATATGTTTCTAGGCTTTGGAGCAAAGCAAAAAATGGTAATTTCTTTTTCTCTATAAGTCAGAGATCTGAGCCTATCCACCTAAAACCCATTTTATTATAGTCGATAAATTACATTGGAATTTCCCTTGTGGAACTGAGTAAAATTAGCTGAGTTTTATATCATACACAGACACACACACACACACAAAAATACACACACAAAGAGACAACACAAAACAGTGGAGTTGCACATTACATATGAATGAAATCAAAATTGCTAATATGAAATGATTATACTGTTAGATCAAACGAAAACATTCTCCACCAGACTTAGTGTATCTATGTCCTTCTTTTGATCTTAGAGAATTTTTTTCTTCTTAAAGGCTTAAGGACTACTGAAATCTAAATAACTTTCAAATATGTTTCTCATTTGGCAAACAAGTTGAAATAGAGTTAGATGTGCTTCTCTGCAAAGCAACAGAGATTTCTCTAATTCCATTTATTGGCTACAAGAATGCAAAATTCTTCCCTAGTCTCTCTTTTCCTTCCTAGCCCCTGTTTTCCAGCACCTCATACCTACCTTCAAGAAATATGTGTCGATTAGCCCCTTTGTATTGGCCTAGGCATGGCAGGTTACACTGCAGAAAGTACCCTACCTTCTCAAATCTTAATGCAACCAAATGTGTTTCTTTTTCACATAGAGTCAGTGCAAATCAAGACAACTATCCAGGAAACTGTCTTGCATACAGCAACTCAACAATCCAGGCTACTTCAACCCCATAGTTTCACCATCTCAGCAATAGTTCTGTTAGGTTGGTGAGGCAGGGAAGAGACTAGCACAGGGTGACTCCTTGCATGTTCTATGCTTTGTCTTGGAAGTGATGCACACCATTTATTACCACAGCCCACTGATCCTAACCAAGCACACTGCTCTACTTAGCTTCAGGGAGATTGGAAAAAATGATCTTGCTCTGTGCTCAGAAAAAGAGGGAAACTAAATAGTGTTGAACACTGGAATTTCCTATTGCATCCTTCCAGTTTCCTCTTCTCTTCCTACTATTATTCTCTTCTGTTTACCTGTTCTAGTTCAGGTCTAGGTGAGCAATTAAACTTTCACCTG
>NW_007794540.1:0-1536 GCF_000696425.1 Galeopterus variegatus | reverse complement strand
CATGGTACCAAAAGAATGCATAATGAGCTGCCATGATATGATTGTTTCCCATTTGTAGGGAAAAGAACCATAGCTCCTTGGGACTTACTAGGACTAACTTCTTAAGCCAACAACCCAGGCCCTTGGAAGGGCCGCCACAGTGCAGGGATGGCTTTGGAAGGTTCTCCTGTACAAGAGCTCCAAACTCTCCCTCCCACCCACCTCATCCCCATCTTGTCTGGCCATCTTTTCTTTTTCATGGTGTAATGCACATAACATAAGATTTACCATATTTACAATTTTAAAGTATACAATTCAGTAGTATTTAGTATATTCACAGATTTGTGCAAACATTACTACTATCTAGTTCCAGTAAATTTTCATCACCACAAAAGGAAATATAATACTTATCAAGCAGTCATTTCCCCTTTCCCTCAGCCCCTGACAACCATTAATCTTCTTTCTGTCTCTGTGTATTTACCTCTTCTGGGTATTCATATAAATGGAATCACATGTTATGTGGCCTTTTGTAACTGGACTCTTTCACTTAGCATAATGTTTTCAAGGTTCATCCACGTTGTAGCATTTATCAATCCTTCATTACTTTTTTGTGGCTGAATAATTTTCTATTATATGGGTACACCACATTTTGTTTATCCTTTCATCTATTGATGGTCAATTGAGAATGTTCATATATTTTGCAGATTTTGTATGGTGTTACTGTGAAGATTTCTATACAAGTTTTTGTTTGAACACTTGCTTTCAGTTTCTTGGGGTTTGTATCTAGAATTGCTGGATTATATGGCAATTCTGTGTATAATTTATTGAGGAACCACCAATTTCCATTGCTTTCCACAGTGGCTGCACTATTTTACGTTCCTGTCAGCAATGTATGAGGGTTCCAATTTCTCCACATCCTTGTCACTGCTTATTTTCCTTTATTTATTTATTTATTTATTTATATTTTTTAATAGTCATCCTAGTGGGTATGAAGTGGTATCTGTCTGGCTTTCTTTAGGAGTAATTTGCTTTCCCAAACGGTTTAAAGATTTTCAGAGGTGGCAAGCTTAGATAGGCCTGGTCACTGCCATAGCCCAGCCCAGCCTGCCTGGCTGAGTTTCATTTGATCTCCAAGATGAGAGTCAGGCTCCCACATTTGGGGAAGTCAGAAGGGTTACCTACTGGAGATCAGTGTGCATGGGGTGGGTCCAGAGCTCTCCTGGCTCCTTGAGCTTGAGCCATTTCATCCAGTCTCTTCCAGTTTAGACAGCCTATTTTGCCCACCAGAGCTAGAACACCACCCTTGCTGGATGCAGATAGCCCAGACAGCAGAGAAGCCTTGGTGCAGCACACAGAGTGAGATTGCAGCGGAACCACAGCTAGGCCCTGGCCACTCCTACCCCAGGCTTCTTTCACTTCCATCAAGAACCACAAATTCACTTCACACTTCCCTTTTTTGAGGATACAGAGGTTAGGAAAATGTTGTAAAAGTGATAGTAATATTTGTATAGGCTTTATAAATTTTGATACCCATACTACTCCTGTGATGTAGGCCAC
>NW_007794539.1:0-1536 GCF_000696425.1 Galeopterus variegatus | reverse complement strand
AGGCCACACATGGCCAGAGCGGGGGGAGAACGCAGCTGGAGTGAGGAAGTGCCATGAGCTTCCAGGGGTGTCCAGGGCCCCCAGCAGTCCAGGGTGTCTCTCGTGCCTCACTGCTGGGCCTGGGCATCACCGTCTGTTCCTGCCAGGCCTGGTCTCTAAGACTACCAGCTCTACCCATCTGTCACATTCCTTGGATGGCCACAAGAGACTAAGGCTTGGCTCCTTTTGTGAGCTGCTGAGGAGCAGAAGCAAGTGAGGGGGAAGGTACCAGAGTGAGGAGAGGCTCTAAGCAGACCCTGGGTGGGCATCCCCATTTGCTGGCTGGGTCTCTCTCCAACCAGCAGACCACTCAGTAGCTGTGGTGGGAGGCAGGACAGTACAGACTCTGGAGTCACACTGCCTGAGTCCAAATCCTACCTCCAGCACTGTGTGACCTGGGCAGTGCTGTTAAATGCTATGTGCCTCAGTTTACCCATCTAGTTATGAGGATGAGCCGTGAGTACACAGAACAGAGCCTCGAGCATAGTTCCACAAGTAGTCACTGTTCTACAAGTGTTGGCTGCTGCACCGGTTGTTATCTGTGTCCTGCTGCCTGACTTGCTAGCTCCTGGTGCACTCCACCAGCTAGATTGGACTTCCCAGGATGTTGATACATCCTGGACAGAGTCTGAGTTCTCCCCATCTCTCTCGACCATTCTATTTTCCTGCTGGTTCCCTTAATACCTCGGCCCCCAGCCCCCACCTGCCATTCTTAGCTTACACCTCTCCCCATCCAGACCAAAGAGCAGAGCCACCCCCCCCCCCGTGTGTCCAGGTCAACTTATAATACACTTATTGATGTCTCTGCTCAGCCATGACTTTCCCAGTAACAAGGATTCAGGAATGATATGTGTGTCCATGGGGAGCAGGTGGCCAGAAAGTGTGATGAGCAATATGAAAGATTGTGCAGAGGGAGCTCTGAGAGAAGTGGGGTGCCCCCCAGACTTGGGGGAAGGAGGAAGCCCTCACGGGTGGCACCTGGACTGCATGGTGAATAATACAAAGCTAACTTCAAGGAGTACTTGACAATGCACGCTAGATAGGAATTCTACATGCACCATCACATTGATTCTGCATGGTAACTTTGAGGGAGGTAATACTATTATCTCTGTTTAACAGATAAGGAGAGTGAGGCTCACAAAGGGCTAGCTCCAGACTGAGAACCCTTGAACACTTCTCTGCTGCCCCATGATGGCTCAAGTTCTCCAAATAAATGGCACCATCACTGCCTTCCCATTCAACCGGAACCTCAGGAAAACATTTATGACTAAGCATGATGACAAGAAAAATGGAAATCTGGCTGGGTATGGGTGAGGGACAGAGAGCTATCAAAGCCTGAGGCTGCAAGGGACAGAGTCCCAGAGAGATCTGAGATTAGGAGGATCAGGCCAAATGTGGACCCCAGGAGTGGCACTGGGCAGTGACCCAGACTTTGCCTGCCCAGGGAGTCTCAGAGCTCCAGGTCTCTGCAGGCCTGGTAGTGTACATGGACAGTAT
>NW_007794538.1:0-1536 GCF_000696425.1 Galeopterus variegatus | reverse complement strand
GGAGCGCCGCCGCACTTCCCAAGCGGCGCACTAGCGCAGTGCGCCACCAGGCCGGCCCCAGTGCTCAGATTTTTTAATTGAGATTTTTATTAAGATATATGAAGACCTACCTGCATTTATAAAAAATAATACTGAGAGATTCGTTGTACAATTTGCCCAGTTTCCCCTAATAATATCTTGCAGAGCTGTAGTATAATATCATAACTAGGGTATTGCTATTGATAGAATCCAATGATTTTATTCATATTTTCCCAAATTTACTCGTATTCATTTATATGAGCGTGTATGTGTTTTTATGTGTGTATTAAGTCTTATGCAATTTTATCACCTTTGTAGGTTCATGTATCCACAGTCATGATAGCTGAACAGTTCTAATACCACAAAGATCCCTTGTATTAAATGGTCAGATTTAAATAACCATCCCAAATTTTCCTTGTATAGTTTCTAAAAGAAGTAAAAACTCATATACTCACCCATCTGGCTACAGCTTCTTTGGTTGTTGTTGCTTTTGCCTCAAAAATAAAGAAGAAAAAAGGAAAAAAAAGTTGGTAATGCCATTCGAACAAGTGCCATTTTATTGAATGGGAAAAATGTAGATTGATTCCATTCACATAAATAATAAATTCTCCGAACATATAAAATATTTCTTGAGCTGCATTACTGCACATTTGCATTTCTCTTTAATATGAAACAACTGTTGTATTTTTCATTTTACAGTGTTTTAAAGAGAGGGAAACATTAGGAACCAACATGAATCACATATCTCCACTATGTTTCATTAAAGACAATATCACATTAATTCCCATAGCTCCTGAGTCTGATGGAGAACAGAAACTTGCTTCATTTTTAAAACCCTGAAAGTTAACATAGAAACTTTAATGTAAGCATTTAAATTATCAACTTGAAATGAGAAAGGGAGTCGGCTCTGATATGCATCAGCATAATGGCACCGCTCTGGATTTAGGAGCTGGAAAGGTATAGAATTTACTTACATAAATCAAATCATCCTGGTGAAAGGTAGCCATGTGAATCCCCGTCTCTCACCTGGGATTCTCATTCGGATGGAAGAACTGATTCTCTTAGCCATGCAATAGGCTGCCCTCCTTATCCTTTTGCTAACATAGTTTCTTTATAATTATGTAAATTAAAGTTGAGTCATCTTCCTTATCGTGGCCTTGGGAAATAAAAATCTGTCTACTTAAATATGGCCGATGTTTTTCATTACAGTTTGATAACCTACATTCTACATCTATAACAATAACTGAAACTAGATTTTTTTCCTGACATGTCTGAGCTGAAAATCAAATTAATTTTCAGTCACTGTGGACTCGTGACTTCATATTTTCAATAGGATTCCAAGTGCACACTCTAAGAAGAGACTTTTGTCCTCCTTTCTGCCTCCTCTCTCTCCCAATTCTGTGTTTTAGCCTAATGGGAAAAAAAAAAATTATATTTTAGAGTCAGATACTTGTAGGTCAGAATTTTGACTCTGCTTCTAACCTGGTGTGTGAACTTTGGCAAGCTAAATGAACTCTC
>NW_007794537.1:0-1536 GCF_000696425.1 Galeopterus variegatus | reverse complement strand
AAATAATTTTTTAAAATTAATGATAAATGAGATAGCATCAGAGGACTGAGAAAAATGGCACCAGGAAAATGACTTTCTAAAAGTAACATGCATATATATCACATATGTCTAGTGCAAGTTAAAACAATAAGATACCCCCTCTCATATATCAAAGTAGCAAAGATATTTTTCAACAATCTGTCCACTGAACCCAGATTTGCAGCTGCCACCCTTGCCTTCTCTCCTACCTCGGAGCCCATCAGTTGGGAACTGCATTCCTATGTGTGGAACAAAGTCCCTTAGAAGAAAACCCTGTGGCTGACCCTGGCAGGAAACTTAAAGCACACCCCTTCCCCCACCTCACCACAGTCACTACCTCTCTCTGTCTCCTCTACCAGTCCCCCACTCCCAACTGTGACGGAGTCTAGTCCTCCCTCTCCAAAGAGAAAAAGATAAAGAAATACAGCTTGCAATGGGGCAATCGAGCTAGGGGAAGAAGATAGCTGTCCACCCATGGAATCGAGGCACTTTTTCTGAGCCCTCTCCAGTTTGGGATAGAAAGTAAAGGTGTTGCCCTTATTTTGTTTTTCTAGTAAGTTGCCTGGACCCCACAGTCAATGTCTGAGAATCAGCATTTTCAAAAGTACACATTCTCATAGGACTTGCCCCAGTTGGCTGGGAGCCCCACGAGGCTCAACTGGTTTTTTTGCTCAGCACCCTATAAGCACCAGCAATCAGAAAGAAACAGTGTGAATGTGATTAGGGACTTAAGTAAAACATCTTCAGGTAAAAGAGAAACACCAAAGCCCAAGAGAAAAGCTCCAGCCTCCCCTTTCCTCCCTGCCATGAGGTCTGGTCTTTCACTAAATCCACTTGACTTCTTAAGAGCTATTCCTCTTCCCAACAGTTCAGCACTAACACAGGCAGATGAGAGAGAAAGAGAGAGATGGGGCCCACAGAAGGGCACCACAACAAGAGCAGAAGTGGGGTGGGAGTGGGGTACAGGGATCAAAGCGCTAGTAAGGTGAGGTGGTCTTTCACATGGCCAAGGCAGCCTGGTGTGGGGTGGGAGAGTACAGATGTGTTGAGGAGGAAGGACATAAGCCACTGTGAGGAGAGACTGGTTTCATAATGGAGATTGATCACTTAAGTATATAATATTATGGAGAAATTATAGTTTAGGATTCTGATCAAGATGGTGGACTAGATGGTACCAGCATCACCCTCTCCCACAATCAACCAATTTACAACTATTTAAAAGCAATGACTGCCAAGCTGAGGCCAGTAGAGCTCAGGGGAAGAGCAGGAGAGACCTACAGAGTGCATGAAGGCAGGAGAAGCCACGATGAGAGCAAGAAAGGATCGCTCCAACAGTTTCAAGCCCCAACCACTTCAAGGCTTGTCCTGGTGAGCACATAGAGCAAGAGCTGGCAAAAGACAATGATGTGTCCTTTGCATGAAGTTGCTTGGAGACTGCAGGGGAGAAGAGGGCCTTGGTGGTCCCCAGGCCAGTAAGACCACTAACAGGGTTCCCGTGGACCCACATAGGAGTGAGGG
>NW_007794536.1:0-1536 GCF_000696425.1 Galeopterus variegatus | reverse complement strand
TAGAATAGTAAAATATCTCATGAGAAATTCCATATTACTTAAGAAACACTCCACCTTTATGAAGGTGGAGAATAATTCCCCACTATTTATGTGTGTGCTGTGCACAGTGCCTTTCTTCCAGAGAGCACAGTATGAAAAGAAAGAAAAACGAAAGAGTAATTTTACATTGGAGAAAATTGTCAAACAATACCTCAAGCCAAATAATCAAAAATGAATAATTTTAAACAACAGAAACTTATTCTCTTACAATACTGGGGCCAGAAGTTCAAATCAGTTTCCCTGGCTTGTAATCCTGGTGTCTGAATAGGTGCACTTCTTCCAGAGAATATGTCTTTTGCCACTTTCATCTTCTGGTGGCTTTGGCATTACCTTGCTTGGGGTGACTACTCCAATCTCTGCCTCTACGGTCATCTTACCTCATTATCCTCTGTGTGTATATTATCTCCCTCCTATCTTTCTTAAAGGACATTTGCAAGTGAATGTAAGGCCCACATAAATAATCCACGACAATTTTCCTATGTCAAGATTCTTAACTAAATCACATCTGCAAAGACCCTTTTTCTTTATTAGGCAATATTTACAGGTACCAATAATTAGGAATTGGTATCTTTGGGTGGCCATTATTAAGCCTACAACACAAAGTCTAATTATGAGTGAAAAATAGACAAATTCCAATTTAGGGACAATCAACCAGTAATCTACCAGTCACGAAGGTAATCAAAAATAAAAATGCCTGAGAAATTGTCACAACCAAGAGCAGACTAAGGGCACGTAACGATTAGATGAAATGTGGTATCATGGATGGGATCCTGTAGCAAATAAGTAAATAAGTAAATAAATAAATAAATAGATATAGATAGATAGACAGATAGATAGATAGATAGATAGATAGATAAATGAAATGAAAAGAAAAGAAGAAAAAATAAAAACATATTTGGGAAAATATAGGTTACCTATAGTCTTTAGTTAATATTTCAATATAGCAATATAGGCTTATTAATTTTGGCAAATTAACCATAATTAAATGATTATATTAAGGGAAACTGAGTGTGGTTTATATGGGGACTTTCTATACTATCTTTGCAATAATTCTATAAATCTAAAGCTGTTCTAAAGACTGCTCATTAAAATAAAGTCTTAAAAAATTCTATCAGCAATTACAGGTAACATGGCCATTTCGTACAGGACTCTGCTAAACTGTGTATAACTCTAGCATGTTTTACGTGCCCTGCTTTCCTCTTGCTTTCTACCTGCTGCAACCAGCTCTCAGGTTTGACAGTAGGAACTGTGAGTATTACAGTCTTACTTAATCTCCATTGCCTCATGTAGCATCGTGTACAGGAGTGAAACATAATAATAAATGACATGGAGAAAAGGAGAAAGTAACTAAGGAAATATAAGGAAATACATTTTCTCAAATTGGATTACTAGCCAATTTAAAATAAGGAAGTGATTTAGTGATTTAGTGTCCTAGTGATTTCCTAGGACATTGTTGAACTTAATTTTGAAACTCCATTTTAGGTAAAATATTCTCAT
>NW_007794535.1:0-1537 GCF_000696425.1 Galeopterus variegatus | reverse complement strand
TGTCTACCAAGATTGTTCAGCTTACTTTTCAAGGTGATTTTCAGGTTGAAAAAAGGACAGCTATGCCTCATTGAAAAATCCACCATAGACTCTCAGGACACACTTGTAAGAAGTCTGAAAAAGCCCATTAACTATGATCAAGACTGAAGAAAGGTGCTAATAAAAAGAGTCTAAAGGAACAGCCAGGATAAAGAGAAGTAGACAAACTCTAGACTCAGTGAGGAGAGAGATGGGATAAAACTAAACTGACTGGACTGGACAGGTGAGAGCAAAGAGGCAAGAACCATACTCAAAGTCTGGGTTGGGCAACTGGATGGATGGTATGGATATGCCTTTCCCAGAGGCATGGAACACAGGGAAAGAAACAGATTTTAGAATATAGTTTAGTTTGGAACATGTTGAATTTGAGGCATCTGGGGACATTCTAGTGGAGAATTTCACACAGTTGGAAGGCCAACTGGGTCAGAGATGTGGGAGTCATCCAGAGATGCAATTTGAAGCCTCTTTTTGCTCAGAGACCTGATGGTATGAGAACAGGGCAGGATGTAGAAATATGAGAAAAATCAACATTTTGGAAGAGCTTCAAAGAGAGACCAAAGTGGCCAGAGAGAACAGGAAACCGTGAGGGTGTGGTGTTACAACAGTCAAGAAAAGAATGTCAAATGCTGCAGAACCATCAAATACAGAGAGGATAAAGTATTTAACAAATTTGACAACAAGGTTACTAGTGGCCATGGCTAGAGTGCTTTCAGTGAAGTGATGGGAGGGAAGCTGTTCACGGTAAGGCGATGAGTGTACCTGGTGAGGAGGTGAAGGTGAGAAAAGACAGCCCGAGGAGCTTGGCTCGGAGGATTAAAGAAAGGACAGGTATTTGAGGGGGATGTGAAGGGAAAGTTTACTTTTAAAGAGGGGAAAGCATGAATGTGCTTAATTGCTGTTGGGAAGAAACTAGAATGGAGGCAGAGAGTAAACGAAACTACAGAGAAAGAGGACAATGGACAGAGGGATCTCAGAGAGAATGGAGGACTGCAGCACACGGTGGCAGATGGGTTGGAAAGAGGGATATCACTTTTATTGTAACAGGAGCGAATGATGACAAGAGGGGTGGAACTGCAGGTAAGTAGGTGGGTGTGGAACCAGGAGGTCACAAAATTCCTGATATCAGATAAGTATCAGATATCAGAAAGTATCCTGATCAATAGCTTCAATTTCCTCTGTAAAGTAGGGGGAGCCATCACCTAACTCGGACAAAAAGAGGTAGGTAAGTAAGATTCAGAAGGTTCCGAGAGAGAAGAGGCAGTTTTAACAACCTAATTGGGGCTATTTTATTCTCTTGCTGGAGAAAGGTTTATCCAGAATGGCCTCTGGAGTCAGAGAGACCTGGACTCCTGGCATAGACACTCATTTTCTGTATGATTTCTATATTGTTTAATGAGTTCCAGTTTCTTCATATTTATTTATTTATTTATTTATTTTTAGCTTCTTTTTTTTTTTTTTAATTTTTATTTTGTCAATATACAATGTATATGATTATTAT
>NW_007794534.1:0-1537 GCF_000696425.1 Galeopterus variegatus | reverse complement strand
ACCAAATAAGCTCTTGGAAATGAATACTATTAGCAGCTGTCCTTTGTAGAGCACTGACTAACGGCCAGTCCCATCTAGTGCCTTACAAATGTTCTCTTTAATCCTCAAAACGAATCTATGAGGTAGGTACTATTATTTAACCTACTTATTTACTACTTACTTTGTTATTTAATGGAGGGAGCCTCATTTTATAGACAGGAAAACTGAGCCCTCCTGACTTGCCCAAGATCACAGCTAGGAAGTGGCAAAACCAAGTCTTGAATCTCAGGTTTTCCACTTTCCCAGTTATTGCTGTCCAGGTGGGCATGATAAGATCTGCAGCTGTTTCCAACAGAGAAGGCCCTGGCTGTGGTCACAGCAGCCACATGGGCGGGGATAAGGGACAAGAAGCCAACTAGAGGGACTGTGTCTTTTTTGTAGGCTGGAAATACAGCCTTGCCCTTCTTTCCAGACATCCTGTTTCATTGTAGGTCACCTGTACACCCCAAGAAACTCCTTTGGGGGAGGTGAGGTGGAACAGGGTAGTGTTGCCCTAGAGGCTGAGAACTGGTGGCAGGGATGGGACAGCTACTGACCTGTTGGCCCATCATCTCTTTATTTTCCTTTGCACTGGTGACAAGCTTTCCTTTTCCTCTGGGGGACATTTCCCCATCCATTCCATGTGATTCTGGCAGAGTTGTCCCTCCCAGAACCTTCCTCTACCCTTTTCTGGGACTTGCATATCACACCGTGTCTCTGTTAGGAATGCTTTCATCTGCAAATAATAGCATGTGTAACCTAAACAAAAAAGAGATCTAACTATTTCCTATAACAAAATCTGGAAGCAGAAATTTCTAAGTTTGGTGTAACAGCTAAATAATACCACCAAAGTTCCAGATTTTTATCACTCTTCTGTGTTGGATTTTTGTCTTTAGGCTTTTTGCCTTACAGTGGCAAGGTGGCTGCAAGGGCTTTGCATCATGAATGCATTCAAAACAGAGATGCAAGAATCTTTCTTCCTGCTACCCTGGCTCTTATCAGGGACAGAAATACTCTTCCAGAAGGCACCAACACACTTCCCCTTACATCTCACGGGCCGGGGTGGAGACACAGGGCTGCCCTCACCTGCAAGGAAAGCTGGGGAAGTGAGTATATGACTTGTTCAGCCTTCAAAGTGGGAGGTGGGTAAGGAAGAGGGGGAATGGCCACTGGGTAGATAACAGAAGGTGTTTGCCTCACGAAGACGTGGCCAATCGTGTCTACAATGGTTGGTCCAAAGAGTGAGCATATGATTGGAGCAGGGCCTACCGGAGTCCTTCCCTGGGATTTCACACACGGGTGCTCAAGCGATGCTCTCTGTCTTCTCAGGTTGCAGGGTGGGGCTGACGTAAGCCAGGGGCTCTCTATGGCTGTGGCCTTCTCCTCTCCCCTGATGAATGGAGGGAGTTGGTCTTCACTAGGAGAAAATGAGGCCAGTGCAGAGTGGAGCAGACCAAAAGGTGGAGAGAGAGAGAGAGAGAGAGAGAGAGAGAGAGAGAGAGAGAGAGAGAGAGAGAGA
>NW_007794533.1:0-1537 GCF_000696425.1 Galeopterus variegatus | reverse complement strand
CACATTTTCAGATCTTGAGAAATTAATTTTGGCTGTATTCATTAAATCGATCGACAAAGGAAGCCTTCCTTCTTCTATAGGTCACACCCTCTAATTTTACTTGCATAAATATTCAAGCTCATTTTTAAGAAGACCATACTTCAGAATGCTAGAAGGTCTACTAAATTATACCATCTGCTAACCTTATACCAGGTCTTCCATAATTGACTTAATAATATATCAAATTTTTTTTTCTTCCAACCTTTATACAATTTCCTATTAGGAAAAACACCCAATACGATGCTTTTTTCTTACTTACAAGGAATCCACCTCACTCATAAAATTTCTCATTTAAATATTCATTTCTAGGAGCCTCCACATTCGTAGATGAAATCCTACTCCACAAGTGTTTAATTTATCCATAAATTCCCTCCTCTTTTCTAAGTCTTATTTCTTGGTATGAGGTAACCCTGAGATTTTCGTTTCTGAAAGCACTCCAGGTGATGCCCTGACTGTGATAATCACGTACTGGCTAATACTGATTGAATGTTATCATGGGCCGGCACTGAGCTAAGTGTTTTACATGGGTTGTCTTATTTTCTCATCGTAAAATCCTAAAAGGATAGTATTTTAAAAGTAAAGAAACTGAAAATTATGGAAGGTAGGCAGACTCAGCTGGAGGGCACCCAGTGCCTGAGAGCCAAATCAAGACTGAACCATAGTGAAAAACTCTAACTTGCTAAATTATGCTTTAGTTGTGGGGAGTCTAACCGCAGTTTTCTATGAGTTGGGCTTTTATCTGGAGACCTAGTCCTATCTGCAATGATCCCTTTTCCTCCCTCTCTTCTTTTCTCCTTCCTTTCTTTCTTCCTTCTCTCTTTCTCCCTCAATCCCTTCCTCCTTTCTTCCTTTATCTATCTGTCTATCATCTGTCATCTCTCTCTCCTCTCCCACCTCTCCTCCTTACTTTATCTTTTCCTTTGTAAAAATATTATTTGTACTCAATCCTCCCCCACCTCTCCTTCCCTCCTTTCTACAGCACACACGTGAGCCTCCCCCAGCATGGAGAAGCCTTGGCTGTAACAAAAGGGACTCAGAACTGGGCCTCACTCAGGAGACTTGGGCTCTTGTCTCAGCTATGCCTATTGACCTCCAATCCAGGCTTTTTAACTTCCACACTATCTTCCTAGAAGGAATTCAACAGACCACAAACATTTATAATGTGCCAGGCACTGGGGATACAGAAAATTAAGATATAGCTGCTATGTATTGAGCTATACGATTTTGCCTAGTTCTGTGCCAACCACTTTAAATATCTTTCCTCAGTTTATTTATTCTTTTCAGCAACTATCCTAGTAGATAAAATGTATTATTTGCACTTAACAAAGAAAGAAAACAATGACCACAGAGGTTCCATATCCATGTTTAGTAAGTGATGGAGCTGGGAATCGAACTAGGTCCAATGATCCATATTCCCATGCTGTGAGCCATTGCATCAGTGCAAATTCCACAAACACTCATATGTGGTAGATTAAGAAGTGTTATGGAATATAATGCT
>NW_007794532.1:0-1537 GCF_000696425.1 Galeopterus variegatus | reverse complement strand
TAGTCTTCCAGATAGGTAGATATAGATAAGAAGACAAACATACATACATTAGTTATTATATAAAATATCCAGTCATATGTAATTTCTCCAAATCATTTAAGGTAAAGTCTTCTAATCTGGCTACCTGCAATGGGAAATGGGGGTACAGTCATCTTCATCTTTATCCCTCCCCCATCTTTCTAGCCATGCATTCTAACGACCTCTCTCTTTCCTCATTCTGTAAGGATCTCTCTCCTACAGTTTCAGATACAGGTGAATGCATCTTGGACGGATGGTCACATATAATTCCTCACTCATTCCTTAGGCAAGTACTCCATAGAAAAAAATCTCTTAGTAAAATTTGGAAAATCCTGCATAAAATATTGCTCTTTTGAAGATTATTGATGAATCGTGTAATAAGAACCTGGAAAAATATTTACTTTATTTAACCATGAACATTTCCCTTCCTTTTCAAGACTCACGTCTAATGACCAAATAGCTCATGGGAAAATATTACTTTGCTTTGAGTTTGACCTGTTTGGGTTCTTCACAAGTTTTTCCAGTGACATTCTGATAGATAGTATTTATGTGATTGTTCATACACTAATTTTCTAAACTATTTGATTAGGAATCAATTTACTATTATATTATATGTTGTTTTAATAGGCTTTACTTTATTGTTCTTAAACTAATAGACTATAAACTTTTTTTAAAAAAAGTTTCTCTCTTAGAAAGTTAACTATATCAAAATTATTTTGTAACCCAATCTATAAAAACAGTGTTTAATATGTAGATAGCATTCCTCTCTAAATATTTTATTTCAATTTACATCATATATACCAAAGAGCATATAACCTTTATATGTGCATTTCAAAAAGTAATTTTAAAATTAATGCTTGTTAATTATTCATCAGATTAAAAAACAAAATAACAACTTAAGGGCTTTTATTTGCTCTTTCTTGTTTATATTCCTCCCTCTCAGTTAACCCCTATCTTGATTTCTGTGTTAATCATTTTCTGGTTGTCTTTATAGTTTTATCACTAATTAATATCTCCCCAAACAATAAATTGTTTCATTTTAAAAAATGGAGTCACATTCACACAACTAATGATGTCAAAAAAGGTCAGGGCTTCCAACACTGCATGAAAGCTCTCAACAGAAGACGAGCTTAATTCCATCTACGAAGTCCATTCACAGCAGATTGTATTAATTTTTGATTGAATAAACAGGGGACAGGAATTAATGTTTGAATGAATAACTAGAGAACAGGAATCTTAGGCGCTGTCATTATAATACTACCTATGACAGAATTAGACAATAGATTCACCATTCGGAGGTCCTTCAGCAGCTGCCATTGCAGATATAATGCTTTTCCATATTCCTTTATCACAGACCCTTGGAACATTGCTCTGACACTCAGAAAGAAGGATTCCTACCCATGGAACATTTCTGAAGGTATACTGCTCCAGGGTTTTCTCTTACTCAATGTGGATGGATGTGTAAACCTTTTGGCTGTTCCTGCCCTGTACCTCAATTAATCACTCTAAATTGCCCCCA
>NW_007794531.1:0-1537 GCF_000696425.1 Galeopterus variegatus | reverse complement strand
AAAAAAAAAATCCACAGATCAGAGACAAAATTATTATATAATCAGTAAAGGTCTAACACCACCAAAGAACACCTCTAAAACCCAGAAGAATCGGAATGTTCATCTTGTTAGTAATCTTGGCCCAAAGGTAAGTAGATTTTCAGATATTTTCTTTAAAAATCTGATTTATCCTTGCTAATGGAAGTGTACCTTATTGACATAAATTTCTGGAATGACATTTGCAATAAAAAAAGCTTTAATAACATTTAAATCTTTTGGGTTTGTAGTTATAAGTTTGCGGCTATATTACAGTAAGACATAAAACAGAAGCATAAAATAGTTACCTTGAAAAACATCTCCACTTTGGGTGGGTAAAATTTATATCCTTCCTTGACACCAGGATTTCTTTTGAGAAAAGAACCTGTTGCTATTCTTCGGCAAACCCATTCAACTGGAATCATTTCACACAGGGGTGCAACAAAAGCTGTCTCCCCGCATTTTCTGGTAAAAGCAGTTTTGATACCTACATATTGATGACAAAAGTTTAAAAAGTCATCGAAATTTTATTCAAAAAAGGTAGATCTGAGGCACAATAAAATTCTACCCCATTCAAGAAACTAATAAAAATAAATGTAATTTGAAAAAAGGTGAAAGTAGGAAACAAAATTAATATGACTTTCTGCTGCTTATCAATGTTACATGGCAAAGTATATACCACACCAGAAGACCTGGGTCCCAGAGTCTTTACCATTTATTCATCCAACAAATACTTATTGGGTACCTCTTCTTCCAGTGAGTATCTAACTTTGCACAGGCACAAAACTTATCCAAATAGCACTAAATTATCTCTAAATCTGATCTGATTGCAGGATTCTCATATTCTACAGTTCAGTATTCTATGTACCTTGTGGAATATCAATCTACTTATCACAATCAGAAACAGCCCTAAATTCTGAATAACCTATTTCTCTTAATGTTTGAAGCAAAGGGTCCTTGAAAAAAGCATCCAACAGGTAGCAGCAGGAATACAGCAGCCACTTTGACCAAGAGCAAAGAAAATATCTGCCCTTCCTCTCCCTTCTTTCTTACTCAGACTGCTATTGGAAAACTAAGTTAAAGAGCTGATTTGTGATGTGTGGGATGGAAACTACTTTATGTGGTGACCTTGGAAAATAACAACCTCTCTAATAACATTTAAAAAGTATCATGGGCCGAGCCCGTGGCGCACTCGGGAGAGCGCGGCGCTGGGAGCGCAGCGACGCTCCCACCGCGGGTTCGGATCCTATATAGGGATGGCCCGCGCGCTCACTGGCTGAGCGCGGTGCAGCTGGTCACAAAAAGGACATAAAATAAATAAATAAAAAGTATCATGATCCAGCAATTCCACTTCTAGATTTATACCCAAAAGAATTGAAAGCAGGGACTCAAATGGATACTTGCACACCAGTGCTTATAGCAGCATTATTCATAAGAGCCAAAAGGGAGAACCATCAACAGATGAATGGATAAACAAAATGTACTATATATATAATGGATTATTCAGCCATAAAAAGGAATA
>NW_007794530.1:0-1537 GCF_000696425.1 Galeopterus variegatus | reverse complement strand
AATGTATTACTGCTTGGTCACCCAACTTAGCTCTGCTGTTGACTGTGGATTTTGCAGATCACTGCCCCAATACTTGCTCCCCATTTTTTGCTCACCTCTATAAATCCTCTACTTTAATAAAGCAAGAATCTAGTTCATTTCCACAGGTAGCTGTTGTGCTGAATGATCTGACAATAGACAAGACAGAATCCCATTTCTGCAGAAGCAAGGCTGCAGCTTGTCATTATGATCTGCACAGAACGGACAGTCATGATTGTTCTTTGATGCTTCCCTTTTTTCTAGAATTCATGCCGTAATGAGAAGTGATGGAAACAAGAGGCTTGGCCCTCCTGCTTTGGCTGGACTCCACATTACACATGACAGCCCTGAGGAGCCCTGGCGGCACCTGTCAGAAACAACATGCACATCTGAACAGTCAAGCCTAATTCCCAAGAAGCTGTTTTAACTTGACATCTGAAAATGTATTGCATCTAGAATAATTTTACTGGGTGTGTATTTAGGGCATATGTTTGCACGTTCTGCAACTGAGTGTTCTATAAATATCAGGCACGGGCTGTACAAAAAAGTATCACGTACATGGTGTACTTAATTCCATTTAGTAATGTTTTCAATTTGTGTCTGACCTCTGGCAACAGAGATGGAAGTTTCTCAATGTGAATAAAAAAGTATGCCAAGCTACCTTAAATATAAGTTTCACTTAAAATGCCAGAAATATATTAGAGCTTAGTAATCATTGGGTAGATACTAGTCTAGTACTTTTAGAAGAGGGTACTGAGGCCCAGAAAAGTGACACGTTTTCCCCACAATCACACAGGAAATTAATAATGGTGCCTAGATGAGACCCATGTCTCCTAACTCCCAGGCCATTATTCTTTGCATTTTATTCACTTATTGTACATTTCTTCTTTCAACAGTGCCAAGGCAACTCTGATTCCATTAATAAGTATATATTCCTACTTTGGTACATTACAAAACTCTAAAACCAGCTCCTCTACCCTTTCCTTTCTGACTTTATAAGGCATCTGTATATTTTTCAAAGAAGAAAAAAATGTGCCCATAACTTACAAACAAGGAAGTAGCTGTACATGGTGGTCATGAACATCTTCCCAATAGCTGGGGGCATAATTGGAACCCAAGCCTGAGACTCAGTAATTCTCATAATGGCACAACTAAGTTAATTTCTGCGGCAAAGATGTGCTGCTACTCTTTCCATGTGACTGTCCTGATAAGCCACAATCAGTGCAGCTTCTTCTGGCTTATGTGACTGAGGCCAAAACATAAACCCTAACTCTGTTTTCCACTGAGAAAGCCAGATGGACAGGGGGTTCAGTCCTTAAAACAGCCTTCAGAGGGGCCACAAGTGGGATCAAAGGAACAGAGATAGAGGGCCTGGGAAAAGATGGCCTCAGGGGTCCTGCTGAATGGGTTTAATAGGATTAAATTATAATCCTTAATAGGATTTCCCCAGGGGAGTAGGAACTGAGTGGGGCTGTGAACACTCTATGCCAGGTACAGCCTGGTCTATGCAGGCTGAAAG
>NW_007794529.1:0-1537 GCF_000696425.1 Galeopterus variegatus | reverse complement strand
TTTGCCAACAATCTGAATGAACTTGGAAGCAGATCTTCCCCAGAGCCTCCAGAAAAGAGCCCAGCCCAGCTGATACCTTGATTTCAGCCTTGTGAGACCCTGAGCAGAGAACCTCACATGCCACACCAGACTTTGGACCTACAGAAATGGGACCTAACAAGTGGGTATTGTTTTAGGTCACTAAGCCTATGTTTTACACAGCAAAAGAAAGCTAACATGTACACATTGCTCACTAGCTTAATATGCTCCAGAGAAAAAGCTGGTGATAAATTTTGGATGGAAAGAGGTCAGGGAACATTGTACAACCTTTGCTACCAAGTGGTTAAACCAAAATATAATGTTCACTGTTTGCCTCCATCCCTGCCCATCATTGTCACAGTCACCAGAGCAGAAACGGCTGGTGCCCATCCTCCCTCTTCCTCACCCTCGGTTAGTCAGCAAGGTCTGTCACATATCCATCCAAAATATATACCCTATTTTTTATTCTCACTGAGTGGTCTTATTTAGAAACCCCCAGTAAGTACATCTTGATTAAATTGCTATAGTAGCCGCCTAACTTAAAGCTTTACTTAATTCTTTACACTGCTCTTGTTTTGAACTTTCTGGATCCCTAAATTGCTTATGTCACTCTTCAACTCCTTTGAGGACATCTGATAGCCTTCAGAAGAAAATTCGATCCTTGGCATAGTATTTCCATCTCAAAGTTTTCACACTTATCCTTGGCTTTAGTTGTACTGAATTCCTTGCCTTTACTACAATGAAGCATATTTTTTGCCACTCTGCTTGGAAGACTACTTTGCCAATTCTGTCTGGAAAATTGCTATTCATCCTTGAAACTCAATTCGAACATCATCACGTCCAGAAAGTGTTTTATGAGTTAGATCCTGACACTTCTCCTAAGAATCCTCTTCATTCTTAGATAGTTGGCCCTAGGGAGCTTTTTTCCCTTTATTGCTGAAAGACCCTGACAACCACGTTCCCAACAGGCAGAGAGACCTTAGATTTAGACCAGGGTCATGGAGATGTGTGTCAGACAGAGTCCAGTCCAGGACCAAAAGTATAACTCGATCTTTATTATTGTCTTAGGACATAACCAGCTTTGGAGCAGCGATGAGGAGATTTGCACAGGAAACACAAGAGTTGTCTGGGAAAGATGGTCCAATTGTGCCTCTATCTCTTCTCATTGAAATTTGAGATTGTGGAGACCCTGGGGTTTACAGCTTGGCTTGATGAAAGTAAAATGGCAGGGAGGACAACGCCTTTCACGTAATGTAGTTTGAGTCCAGGGAGAGACATGCAAGGCTTCTGCAAAGGGATGACAATTCTGGTCTGTTAGGTGCTGGCTGAAATGGCCTTGAACTGGATGATCGATCATGTCTACTAAGGCATGGCCCCTTGATTGAATGGACCACCTTCCCTTGAAGAATGTTTTCACAAGGGCCTTGGAGTGGAGGACTTAGTATAAGACAGGAAAGCATGAGGGAACTCAGCTGCTGCCACATTCCCTTGAGTTTTCACTCCAGGAATGGTTTTTTTT
>NW_007794528.1:0-1537 GCF_000696425.1 Galeopterus variegatus | reverse complement strand
AGTGGCTATATTATACCACCTTGGCTCCTGTTCTGGAACACGTGGATGTAGACTGAGCCCCCAGTACCAAATGGATCTTGGCTCACCTCTGCACTTGCTGAGCCTTTGGGTGCTTCCCTCCAGGGCCTTAGACTGAGCCCCCAGTACCACACAGGTCTCGGCAAACCTTGGCAGCTGCTACAGCCCTCCCCTCTGGGACTTAAACTTAGAAAATCTTTTTTTAACCATTTAATTTTAATTCTTCTGTTGGTTACTGCAACATTTCTAAATAAATTGTTAAATCTTTCATTTCTTAATCCAGTAACAATGAAATATATATTTCAACTTCCTGATACTAAAGATGGAGATTTAATTCACATTATTCCACTATTCTTTAGCCTATTCACCAGCCAATTTTTAAATTTAATTTATTGTTTACATGCTTTAATCATTCCATTTGTAGCTGAATAATAAATTTAAGCCTCTATTACTTGTTCCAGAACATATGGATATTATGCCTTTAGTAGTGTCCCTACTATATTAAGGTGATACTTGTACCCCTACCCTTTTCATCCTCTCTCCTCCACTTTATCCCCTTCCCTATTTCTATAACTACCACTTACATCTACGTATATCAGTAATATTGGCCATCTTTGACTGCATTGTCCTTATCTAGTTTTGATATCAAAATATGCTAATCTGATACAAAATTAGTTAGAGAGTCTTTCTTCCTTTTCTCATTCTGGAAGAATTTATGTAAGATTGGAATTATCTGTTCCTAGAATAGTTTGTAGAAATCCACTATAAAATGTTCTAGTTTGCTATTTTCCTTGTGAGAACTGATTTAATTTATTTTATTAAAAAACCCATTCGGGTTTACTTGCTCAGTCAAGGGTGAATGTCCAGACATCACACATACAACTGGTCTTCTGGAAAAGCTTTTCTTGGGGAGACCTCACAGAGGCAGGAACAGTACCCAGCCTGAGGTTCCACCATTGCCCAGTGAATCCTGGGGCAGGGCACATGACTTTGCAGGGCTGAGCATCAGCTTCCTCTACAAGAAACCTGGCCCTTGGGCTCTGCGGCTTTTAATCACATGAGTAGGTTCTTCTCCAGTGAAATTGAGGATGGAGCTACAACAACACAAAGATATGGAACCCACTTAAACGTTCATGAGCTGAAAGAGCATTTTGATGTGATCAAGGGTGGTAATATAAGTCCTGCCATTACAGCAATATGATCAGCTGGAACCCTGTGCCCCATGTTTTTTGACCACCTTACTTTTAAAGGATTGGGGAACACCACTCTCTTTCCCTGGTTGGAGTCCCAAGACTTGCAATTCAGCTACATGGTATGATTAGCCAATAGCCTGATCAGTGTTATCGCAGGACTGATCAACTAAGCACTAGGCTCTGGACATTTTTCATGGAGTTCCTCATGAAGCCAACTTCTTCTCTGGAAAGTCAGGCCACTGGAAATCAGTCTTAGACAAATTGATCCTTACCTCTTAAGTTTTCTGTTTCTTCTAAAGTCATTTTTTTTCTAAATAGCATTTTTT
>NW_007794527.1:0-1538 GCF_000696425.1 Galeopterus variegatus | reverse complement strand
CACACACATGCTGTCAATCCAGCAGCAAAGCACGTTATTTGGCTTTAAGAAGCTGCTTATTCAGAAAAAATATCCAGATGTAGCCTTTAAAGGTAACATGGTAAAGAATGAGCACTCAATAAACACTGGACAGATGGATGGATGGATGGAAGGATGGATGGATGGATGGATGGATGTGTGGAAGCATGAATGGCCATATGGACCAACAAAAGAGTGGATAGAGTGCCCTAATAACCAACCATATGCATTTTTAAGAATCGAATGTTGCTTAAAGTTTTATTTTACAAGAATAATATTTTGATTGATAATTTACAAAAAAAAAAAAAAATAGATGCTACCCTGAAACCATGATCATAGAATGCTAACTGGTACTCCACTTCTTAATTGTTGTCCCAGTCTGTCATTTGTTCGATGCATTCAGAAAACCTTTACTGAGGGCCGGCCCGGTTGCGATCCCGTTGCCGGTCCCAGTCCGGTACGGGCGCGACACTGAGGGTTGTGATCCATTGCCGGTCACGAAAAAAGACAAAAAGGAAAAAAAAAAAAAAAAGAAAACCTTTACTGAACTCCTACTATGTGCAGGCATTTCAAGGACACCAAAAAGACAAGATCAAAGATCTCCTGGCTGGAGACACGCTCTTCTACAGCAACACGTGTCATCCTTCACTTCATTTAATCCTCACATACCCTGCAAGAGATCACCTCCTTCCTGTTGTGCCACACTGACAGTCAGACCCACCTGTGTGGGCACCCGGCTCTGGGATCCACTCAGATGGAAGAAGGGAGATGTACAGGATGCTATCAGTTGGCGTTTTCCAGATGCTATTCAAGGAGATAGCACTGTAACCCTTTGTGTGAAGAAAAATCACCCTTTCCCAGGAAAAGTACAATTCTGCCATATAATCCTTCAGTATCTGTATCACAAGATTCTTAGTCCTTTTCTGGAACTTTCTGGAACTATCTCTAATTGTTGGCAGGGGAAGAGTCCACCTCTTTGTGAAATTGAGAAATGGTATTTGTCTTTTCTGCCCTTCTCTCTTCTATTACCTCCTCCTGATACCTGCCTGTGCCTTTTCCCAGACCCAGACACCTGATTATACCCCACTCCCAAGATGCTGTGCACTTAGCGAATTCTCAAAAGCATTATGGCTGATGGTCTCTTAGGTTAGCCCTCTCAGGATTATTTAAATGTAAGATTCTCCAAATATTAAAGTTGTTCAAAGTTAAAAGAAATAATTGGCTAAAGATGAAAATTTGGTCATGATGCCTGATGAAGAGAAAAAAAACTCTTTAATGCAGAAAGTTACTGCTTCAGATTAATTCCAAAGATGGTCACCCCTTCCCTACACATCGCTACACTGCCTAATTCCCTAGAGGGCTGAAGCCTGGGCTTAGCTGTTGGCAAAGAGGAGAGAGACACAGTGACAGGCACGTGCTAGGAACTTCATTACCAAGTGATAATTTACTAGAGATGGAGACATTTGCAAGCAAAGGATGGCAGCAAAAGAGAAGGGCAGGTGGAGCATTTCAGAAGAACT
>NW_007794526.1:0-1538 GCF_000696425.1 Galeopterus variegatus | reverse complement strand
CAGACTTAGTATTCTAGTATATAGGCATTTCTGGGATTCTCATTCTTTTCTACTGAGATTCACAGACTTGCAAGATCCTACGAGTTTTAACCACCCATCTAGTGCATGCATTTTTTATGTAACATTCCTGCTTTATATTTGAAAACCTCTAGTGATAACAGTCTGTCACTCTTTTTCTCTTTCCACTAGGTGGGAAAATGACTGTCTTCATAGGTTGTAAAACTTTATTAGTTTTTAACATCAGAAATTCAAAACAATTCAAAAGTCATCAAAGGGAAAAATCTGAATCTTAGAGAGAACAACTATTTCAAATTACACATGAAAAAGCTTCCAACTCCATCAATATTTGAATATGTCTATTTCTCACCTCTACAGAATACTTATTATTCTAATTAGTAATTAGTATACTAATACTCACTGGGTTACTCACGGTTCCTTCAAAGAAACAGAACTAATAGAAAGTATATATATATACACTGAGAGAGAGAGAGAGATTGATTTTAAGGAATTGGCTCACAAGATTATGGAAACTAGTGAGTCCAAAATCTGCAGGGACCATCAGGCTGGAGACCAGGGAAGAACTGGTGCTGCAGTTCATGTCTGAAGACCATCTGCTGGCAGAATCCCTTTTTTTCAGAGAAGGTCAGTCTTTGTTCTATTAAGGCCTTCAACTGATTAGATGAGTCCCACTCACATTATGGAAGATCATCTGTTTTACTCAGAGTCCACTGATTTAAGTGTTAATCTCATCCAAGAGACAACTTTCAGAAACATCCAGAATAATGTCTGGCAAATTCCTGGGCACCACGGCCCAGCCAAGTTGACATATAAAATTAACCATCACACTCATGGTATTCCACTTACCTCTCAGAATCATAGTCAGTTATATGCGCATGGGAACTTGTTTTATTATTTAGCAGATTTAGGCTACAATTAAGAATTATTCTAATATAATGTATTTTACCTTTGTCCCAAGGGCTTAACTTCTGAAAGCATATAAAAGTAGAGAACCAAAGTGGTGCCCCAGTATATGGAGTCCTGTCTACCTGACAGAGAGGAAAGGTGAACACAGCCCCAGCCGTCTTATTTTTCTTTGGGTCACATTTTGATTTCCATTTGTTTTATCTCCCTCATGTGATATAAACTGGGGGAGATAAAATAATGTGTCTCCATTCATAGTCACTCTTCTCTAAGAGTTAGCTATTCATTTTGTTTTCTCCACTTTTAATATTCTTTTCACAAGGCAACTTTTTTCCTTCTTAAAGTCTTTTATGTTGGTTTCCATTAAAATGCAATTTGTTGTTTTCCTTATTCTTTTCTCATTAATTCTTAATATTGTGCTAGTCCTGCCTTCTCTAATTTCTAAAGGTTGAAGTATCCTGGAATTCAATCATGGGTCTCCTCTTCTCACATGTCACTTCCTTCATAAGGAATCTCAGTTATTGCCATGATTTTAAATTCTATCTGTAGGGTGATAATTCCAAAATTAGTAAATAATATATATATATATATATATATATATATATATATATATATAT
>NW_007794525.1:0-1538 GCF_000696425.1 Galeopterus variegatus | reverse complement strand
TAAAAGTCTTTCTTTTAACATTCAGATTTAGTTAATATAAACAAAGGTTTGTCATTATAGCTAAACAACAATTCTTAGCATTAAAAAAACACATGAAACTATTATGACTAAATTGGATCATACCATGGGAAAACATATATATACATATATGTATATATGCTTGTAATAGCTTTCTCCGTTGTCTAGGACATTATTAATATTCTATTCTGTCATGTCTAATTAGCAGGCCTATGAGGCGAAAATTAATAGACTGTGAAAGGAAAAGCCCTAGCTATTTATTAATGCAATGTGCTATGTGTGGTTATTTTTCTATTCTTGCCCTGAAGTATGATATAAAAAATTGGAAGAGAATTGAGATGTAAACCTAAAGACTTATTGATCTGGGAAGTACATCTGATTAAATTATAGTTAGTAAGTCACATGGAGTCACATACAAGTAACATGGCAGTGAGCAACAGGCACCACCTGTATGAAAGTACACTTCACACAGACTATTCTCTAAAACAGAAAGAAAATCCAAATACTCGCCCTAATGCCTTCCTTACTTATCCTCAAGTTAAAAAATTTAGAATCAGCAGCAGTTATCCATTGATTATTAGCTAGTCTTCTTTTTTAAACTGACAAATAAATACGCAACTAAATTTGGAAGTGGAAGTAAAGTTACTGAGACTCTTTAAGCCCTTCAGCTATTCTGACAATGTGTTATGAGTCTTCATTAATTTGTCCACAACCTTCCTATAAGTAAGCCTGAAAAAAGAAGCCAAATTCTTCCATGAAAAAGACTACAAAAGAGAAGCTCAGAGAAAAACATGCAACGTACTTTCATAGCAGATACAGTAGACACAGTCCAATTAGTCCCCAGGGAAATAAGACATTATTTTTATAAGGGCTGCTGAAGTAACATTAAGAATAGACAGTAGGAGCCTGTGCTCAAGCTTATATGTTATTTCATGAAAAATCATGTATTTAACATGGAGGCACACTTTGTCAGAGAATTAAATAGAAGATATAATTTTATTATTTTACTTTTTTCCCCTTTAACAGTGGTTTTTAGGGAATTATAATTTTCTCAACTCTTATTTTTTCACCCAAAAGTAATACATTTATATTAAAAATGAAAAAAGTTGTGTAAGGTTGCATTTTTCTCCCTTTGGTGCCACCATTTTGTTGCTACTGAGGGACTATAGAAGAGGTGACTATTACTGTTTCATTAAACCAGGATCTCTGTGAAGTTCAGCTGTAGAACATGTGTTCTGCTTTTCTTTTGAAAATGTACTCCACTAAAACCACACTCTTTTGCCAGCCCCAATTCATGAAAGTCTACATGTCTCTGTTAAAATTATCCGAATTCTGCCTCTTGGGCAAGGGTATAGTATGAAAACGATGAAGCCACAGCACACCCATCTTAAATGACACTAATGGCCTCAAAATTGGAAGTGGCTTCTTTTATTCCTCAATTTAATCAGGGATTAGGGTCTGATCAAGGGATTATTAAAATAATTAAAATGTTTTGTTCCTATTATAGATAAAATTTATAA
>NW_007794524.1:0-1538 GCF_000696425.1 Galeopterus variegatus | reverse complement strand
GCAGCTTTGCAGTAAGTTTTGAAATCAGGATAAGTGAGTCCTTCAACTTTATTTCTCTTTTCAGGAATGTTTGGCCATTCTGGCTCTTTTATTTTCCATTTCCTAAAACTTCTGGAATTTTGATAAAAATTGTGCTAAATTTGTAGACAAATTTTGGGAATATTGCCATCTTAACAATATTAAGCCTTCCAATCAATGGCATGAGATGCTATTCCATTTGTTTTTTTAGCTTTTCTTTAGTTTCTTTAAAAGTTTAAAAATTTTATTTTTAAAAATCTTGAACTGCATTTGTTAAATTTATTCCTAAGTATTTCACTTTATTGATCCTACTGAAAATATAATTATTTTCAGACTGTCATTGCTAATACATAGAAACACAATTGGTTTGTGTGTATCGGTTTTATATCTCCGACCTTGTTGAACTCTAATTTTTTTGTAGATTTCTGATGATTTTCTATAATTTGCTTTTTCTCTTCCAATATGGATACTTTCTTTTATTTTTCTTGCCTAATTGCCCTCTCTGGAATCATCAGTACAGTGTAAAATACAAGGGTTAAGAACATTCATCTTTGTCTTGTTTCTAATCTTAGCAGGAAGGCATCCTGTCCTTTGTCATTCAATACGATGGGGTTTTTTTTGTAGATGCTTTTTATCAAGTTGAGGAAGTTAACTCCTAATCTTAGTTCACTGAACATATTTTTTTCTTTTTTGTGAACATGAAAGAGTGTTGAATTTTATTAAATTATATGACCAAATGAGATGATCATGTGATTTGGAATCTTTGCTCCATTAATATGTTGTATTACGTTATTGATTTTCAAATGTTAAAACAACTTTGAATTTCTGGGCTAAACTCTCTATTCTCATGGCATATAATATTATTTATTTATTTTATTTTTTATTTTTTTTATTTTTTGTCTTTTTCTGTGTCCGGCAACGGATCGCAACCCTCAGTGTTGCCCCTGTACCGGACCGGGGACCGGCAACGGGATTGCAACCCTCGGTGTTACCCCCGCGCCTCGCTCAGCCAGTGAGCGGGAACCGGTCTGTATGTGGGATCCGAACCCTCAGGCGGGAGCGCCACCGTGCTTCCCAAGCGGCGCACTTATGCAGTGTGCCACCGGGCCAGCCCCATATAATATTATTTAAAAGTTGCTGTATTTAGTTTGCTGAGATATTGTTGAACATTTTTGTTTCTATACTCATATTTGCCTGTAGTTTTTTTTTTTTGATGTCTTACCTGGTTTTGGTATCAGGACAATATACTTAATTAAATGATTTGGGAAGTACTGTCTTTACTTCTATCTTCTGGAAAAGTTTTTGGAAAATTGGCATTAATTTCTTTTTGAATATTTGGTAGAATTCTCCAGTGAAACCATCTGGGTCTAGGCTTTCCTTTATGGGAAGTATTTTATTTACTAATTCAATCTCCATAATTGTTATACATCTATTCAGATTTTGTATTTCTGAGACAGCGTTAGTCATTTGTGTCTTTTTAGAAATATGTCCATTTCATCTAAGGTGTCGAATTTATTGGA
>NW_007794523.1:0-1538 GCF_000696425.1 Galeopterus variegatus | reverse complement strand
CCCCATCCAGAACAGTCTCTATGCATGGGGACATGTGGAGACCTGGGTGCTACAGCCAAAAAAATAATAATAATAATAATAATTTATGGGGGGAGGTTGATTTTTAAATGGAAAATTCGTAACCTTTCAGCTAAACTCCATAAATTGATTTCAAACCCTGCATTCAAAAAAAAGAAAAAAACCTGTGGAGAACTAGCACGTATTTTTAGTCCCAATATGCTGCTTCAGCCACCCTGTCAGGTCACATCTGACCAAATAAGGAGAAAAAGAAATACATCTTTGAAAAGAAAACTGAGAAGGCAATGGGGGCCTGAGGGGGAAAGCTGAGGTGGAGGAAGGAAACTTGGGGAAATTGCGAGAGACATGAGTTCCCAAAGAAAGAGGCTGAGATAACAGCAGTCAGTGCAAGGGCTGGTGGGGCTGGGTGTGAGGGGAGGAGCTGGCGAGGGGTGAGGGGAGGGGCCAGAAGAGGTGCAAAGGGGAGGGGCCAGCCAGGACTTGAAGGGGAGGGGCCAGAAGAGGTGCTAAGGGGAGGGGCCAGAAGAGGCGTGAAGGGGAGGGGCCAGCTGGGACTTGAAGGGGAGGAGCCAGAAGAGGTGCAAAGGGGAGGGGCAGGAGGCATCTCCCAGAGAAGGGCAGGGCTACTCTCCTGTTAAAGAGAATGATGCTGCTGCGGGGACTCAAAACAAACGGCATAGCCTTAGGAACAAGTGAGAGAGACGAGGTCTCGGGGGCCTGGCGTTTGGTTTAATGCCCAGTGGTGGGAGGGATGTTTAGAAATGTGGTGGCCAGGTGCACAGGAGACTGGACATTCCACGAGGAGCGGGGGAGCTGATGGTCAGCCTGGGTCGGCTGCGCTCTTCCCTAATCTGGGGTTCAGACTTCTAGCTGGGCCAGAGCGGTGTTTATCCCCCTGCCTTAGGAGGGAGCTTTCCAAGCGTCCCTCTGGCCAGCTGTGCTTAGGTCACTGGCCATCTGGAAGGCAAATCGGAGACCAAGCAAAGGGTGTGGTTGTGGCCCAGTGCACAAGCACGCACCTGCAGCTCTTGCCCCCAGCACAGCCTGACCCTGGGCTCCTGGGGCAGCAAGACCAGCTCCAGGGTCCACCTGCTGAGGACCTTCTTGGCCTGGCCTGGCAGGGCAGAGCATTCCTGTAAATGCACACAGAATTCTCCCATGCGGGCCAGACTTCTAGACCTTTTATCCTTCATCTCACCTCATTCGTTCACTCACCTCATTCATTCATTCAACACATAGAGCATAGTCTGCCGCATAATTCAGGCTCCAGAGTCAGGCAAAGCTGTGTTTGCCCTGAAGTGCTACCACTTCCCAGCTGTGTGTCCTTGGACAAGTTACACAACCTCTCTGTCACGGTTTTCTCATATCTTGCAGATAAATAATAAAATAATCTCAGTGAGTTATGAAGACTCAGTGAGATAGGGTATTCTGCCCAGAACCTGAGCAGGGCAAATACTTAGTAAATTGTAACTTTTGATCTTATTATTATTATCGTTACTGATACCATTATTGTTAGTTTC
>NW_007794522.1:0-1538 GCF_000696425.1 Galeopterus variegatus | reverse complement strand
CAACACCAAGTCAAGGGTTAAGATCCCCTTACCGGTCATCTTTTAAAATAATAATAATAATAAAATAAAAATAAAATAAAATAAAATAATTCTTGGACATAAATTTACCATTCTTGCAACCTTTTCTGGGGAAAAAAAATATTTTAGTAAAAACCAAAAAGGAATCTGGATAAGAAAAAAAAAAAAAACAGTGGAAAATAAGATACAGCATAATTAACATAAATAAATAACATAAATAACAGAGATCCCAGTTTCCAAAATGCATGCTAGGCTTAAAGAAGTATCAGTTCAAATTAGGCCAGGAAGTCTGAGGACTCCATGAATAATGTTTGAAGAAGAGAGTGAATTCCAGTACACGAAACATTAATAACATAAAAAAGGCACATATGTCTTCTATTGTAAAACAATACAACCACAAAAATACATTCTAAGAAAAGCAAAAATGTATACAAGAAAATAATAGTCTAATGAAGAAAGTATGATTTTGAGTAACTGATGAAGTCTGAGAGAAGAGAATTCATATGATCTCAAAGCTGGAAAAATGCCCCTTCAATGAAGTGGCACTAGTGTAAGCTGGTTTTGATAGTGATGTGAAACTCAATTTTTAAAAAGTCAGCAAATTAGACCCAACTGAGGAGTGAATTATAAGCAAAAATTTGGATCTGAAGAAGCTTCCCAGAAAAAGAGCTAGAAAACATGTAAGAATGGTTAAGGCTTATGGAGGCTACAAACCATCTACTAGACATATCCGGAGAGAACAGAAAATGTGAGAGAGATGTAAGTGGAAGAAATGATAGCTGGGAATTTTCCAGAACTGACAAACTACAAAATCCTCAGATTCATTTTTATTTTCCCAAAGCAAAACAAACAGGAATAAATTTATGAATTTATTAACATATCATAGTGAAATTGTGCAGAACACAAAAGACAGAGATAAAATCTGAAAAGCAATCAAACAAGAGATTAGCTGTAACAAATGGACTCACAGATTTCTCAACAACAGCAGAAGAGATCGAAATACTATTTAACCAGGCCTTCAAAGAGTTGAGAAGAAATAAGTGTCCACCTTAAATTCCTCATACGAGTAATTATTATTTAGGATCATGAGAACAACATAATCTTTAGACAAAGACCAAAAGATTTCACCATTCACAGACCTTTGGTGAAAGAATTACTAAATATTGTACTTCAAGGAAAAGGGTATTAATATCAAAGGGAAGGAGTAATATACAAGAAACAGTACCAATTAAAGGAACTGATAAAGGTGTGAGTAAACCTAACTATTGATTATTTATAAAGCACAATAGTAATAATGATTAATTTGGGAAGGATTAAAAACAGAGTCAAAGTGAAATGCTAGACAGCAAGAAGAAGTGAGACAAAGGCCAGTTGCAGTGAAAGCATTCCAGCATCTCTGAGACGTCTGATTAACTTTAGATTTTGTAAATTCAATGATTCATTTCAAAAATTTAGGAGTCTCTCAGCACAAACCCTAAAAGCTAGAAAGGAATGGGATGATATATTCAAAATACTAAAAG
>NW_007794521.1:1336-1538 GCF_000696425.1 Galeopterus variegatus | reverse complement strand
GGTATAATGTCACCTGTAGGTTTTTTGTAAATACTTTTCTATCAAGATGAGGTAATTCCTCTTCATTCTTAACTTTCTTTCTTTTTTTTCCTTTTTGTCCTTTTTCATGTCTGGCAATGGACCACAACCCTCAGTGTCGCGCCTGCACCAGACCGGGACCGGCAACAGGATCGCAACCCTTGGCGCCGCGTCCGCACCAAGC
>NW_007794521.1:0-336 GCF_000696425.1 Galeopterus variegatus | reverse complement strand
CGCCCCTCGCTCAGCCAGCGAGCGGGAACCGGTCTGTATGTGGGATCCGAACCCTCGGCGGAGCACCGCCGCGCTCCCAAGCAGCGCACTGTAGCAGTGCGCCACTGGGCCGGCCCCTTCATTCTTAACTTTCTGAGAGTGTTTATTATGTATGGCTGCTGAATTTTTTCAAATTCTTCTTCGTATCAATTGATATATGTAGGTTTTATCTTCTTTAGCTTATTGATATGATTAATTACATTGATTGATTTTTGAAAGTTGAATCAGCTTTCCATAAGTGGGAAAAAAATGCCACTTGGTGATGGTATATAATCCTTTTTATATATTCTTGAATTC
>NW_007794520.1:0-1538 GCF_000696425.1 Galeopterus variegatus | reverse complement strand
TTTTTTTGTCTGCATGTGTTTATTATTCTGTCTCTTGACAGCGTTTCCTTTATCCTCTTACTTTTTGTGTGTTTGTCTCGTAATTTTTAATTAAATTCTGGACATTGTGTGAAAAGTTGTAGAGATTGAGTTATGCAGCATTTGTACCTGAAAATGGGAATACCTCTTCCTCTGCTAGGTTTTTAATATATGTTCTTGAATCAATCTATTCTAGAGTTGACCCAGTTTTGAAATTCACTGTCCATATGATTAACCTCTATGTATCCACTTTGAATTTTTCCAGCATTGCTTGTAGTTAGGATGCAGGCTTGGTTTCTGCAGGTTTTTCCTCAGTGCTGCTGTTCCATGGTCAACTTTCAACCTTCCCTGCATGCTGGTGCCTCAGAGACAAGATCCATGTGCTTGTTTCTCCTGTTATGGAAGACTGCTGTGTTCACTAGCATGCCGGTGGAGACTGATAGGCTCTCTGTTGTCCTTGTTTGATCTTGGTCTTTGGCACACCTCCTTATGCCTCCATCTCAGGGATGTGGCTTTCTTGATGATAGTGCCCTTCCTTTCATTAAAGCCAAACTCTGCCTTTTTGATAATTCTTGTGCAGAAGAATAGCTTTTTTTGCTTTACCCTCAGAAGTGGAAAATCTCTATGGTTACTTGTGCAAGATCCTAAGCCCAGGATTAAGAGTTGCTCTGCTTGTGGTAAAGAGTTTTTGTGTTTTGTTCTGTTTTGTTGTGTTTTGTCCTGTTTTGTTTTGTCTTTAATTCCTTGAACCCAGCCACAAAGCGTCTTTATGTGCTCACAGAGATCAATGCTCTTCTCTAGCTGCCTGATGGTTTTCTTCTACAGAGGAAAATTGTCCTTCTGGGTTATTTTGTATTTCCTTCAGTGGAAGAGACTTCTGCTCTCAAGGCCTGTACCAATGCGCTAGGCTTTCTTCAGTTCCTGGCCCTATCCCTAATTGTTCCAAGCACCCAGTAGATGTCTATGGAGAAGAGACTGAAAAAGGGTCCTAACTCCCTTTGTGTTTGAGGCTCACAGGGGTCCTATACTCAACTTTTAGTACATTTTTTAAGCATTTCAGCTAAATTCCTTTCTTCCACGCATACGGCACTTTGTGTCTCTATGGTTCACACTGTGCCACGGTGATCCACTTCTTGTGCTTCATCTCTCTTCGGAGGAGCTAGTGTTTCCAAAGATTTCAGGCTACTACTTGGCTGCCTTGAAACTTAAGAAATCTGATCAGTCAAAGAAAATCTATGATTTTGTAGTTGATCCAGCTATTTCTTGCTGCTAGGATGGTAGTGACTATGGTTGTACATCTAGATAGAAGCAGAAGCCAGAAGGACAATGTTGAGACTTACTCTACATGGTTTCTTAGAGAAGCCCAAGAGGTTAGAGCCCTTGCTGCCCACAGTATCACTCTTACTTCCCTATGACTCTTTATTGACTTCTCTCCCTTTCCTTTCTTACTTTCCCTGATACTTACATCTTCAGAACTGAGGTTATGCACAGCACTGGAAAAATAAATACACTCATAAAAA
>NW_007794519.1:0-1538 GCF_000696425.1 Galeopterus variegatus | reverse complement strand
CCCCCAGTTCTCCACAGAAGACAGTCCCCCAGCTGGGTCTAGCGGAAGCCAGATCTACAACCTTCCATGGTTTGGCTGAGGATCCCCGTTAGTGGACAGGGGCTATACTGTAGAGAGCAGTTTGAGTTCCATGTCCACACTTGGAAGAATCATCAGTATTCTGCAGTTGTACACCCCAAGGCTTCAACAGGGGCACCTCGCCAAAATGCTTCATTTCGTCTGAATAAATTAACAGTTATAGGGTCCAGCTGTATTTTCAAACTGACTTGTTAAATATTGGCTGTAAAATTTCTTCAGGACATTGATATGAGGCTACAAAGCTCTGTGATGTGATCCTAGTAGCAGGCACTGCCTTCAAGTTCTCTGCCCTTTGGGAGGGAAAGGCACCAACCAGCTCCACTTAGTGGTGCAGGAAAAAGAAGGATGTAGAAAGAGGGAAGCTCCCAAGAGACACAAGGTGTTTAGGAAGATCTCTTGACGGTGCTGGTGCAAGCAGAGACCTCGAACAAGTTGGCTTCTCACACCCACATGGACTTCGGCCATTTAGCAGCTGGGCAACAACCCACCTCTTGCCACCCAATTCCAGATAGGATTAGACAGATTTATTGCTGACAGAAACAAAATATTTTCCTTTGCAGGAAAATTGCAGAGAAAAAAACAAACAAAAAAGAATCCTGATGACTGGCTCTGCAGGATGCAGAGAAAACCAAGACCCCTGGTCAAATTTTGCCAAAGGGGGAGGGCAGTCGTTCTTCATCTATAGTCCTCCACCTCCCAAGGCACAGTCTATTTGGAGTTTTCAGGGGTGCCAAGAAGCAGAAAAACAAAGCAAGTCCCAAACAGGACAGCAAAGACTATGGTCAGGGTTTCTGGAAACTATACCATGGAGTCCAAAAAGAATTGGAGGCTCTGGACAAAGAGAAGCAGGGCAAGCCCTCAGACAAGTGGCCTTTCCCATTGTCCTGCCACATACTCTCATGAGCAGAGGCTCTCGTGAGCTAATGACACATTTATGAATGAGATCACTGGCAGTTCCAAAGCATCTGATAAAATTCCATCTCTGCCATTATCTCTGGGCTCTTTTCAGCTTCAGCTTTGTAGCACTTATCTTCTAACTCTATTAAGACACTGAGCTAGCCAAAATATTGGCAAGGAGCTGCTAAGGCTTAAGTATTCAGAGACTGATTAGGATGCATGCCTATCCCACCCTCACCATATGCCTAGCAACAGAGCTGGGCCCAGAACCTAGGTCTTTCATTCTGTGACTTATACTTGCTTCAGATCTAACTCTTATCCTTCTTGAATCATACATCCTTTCCAAGAGTGATATCAGTTTTGATAGGGGATAGGCCTTCAAACCACTTAAGGCAAAAGCATGGAAGACAGGCATGTTGCTACTTTTACCAACATGGACAACAGACAAGTCTCTCTCATTTCAGTCCCTTTTCACCACTAAAGCTGTTCTGAGCTTCAGAATCCCTTGCAATTGTCTTCCAAGAAGCCATCCATCACCAGTTGGTTCAATAAGTGCAATATTG
>NW_007794518.1:1248-1538 GCF_000696425.1 Galeopterus variegatus | reverse complement strand
AAATGAGGGGGTGGGGAAGAAGACACAACAATCACAATTCCTTGAACTTGTTAAGACAAGTGAACAGATATGATGCTGATTGGGGGAGAAATGGAGGGGGGAGAGAGGAATCAGTAAAGGGACACAAAAATCAACTACATAGTATATTGATAAAATAAAATAATAAAATTTTAAAAAATTTTAAAAATAAATAAAAATTAAAATTAAAAAATACAGGCAAGGGGCCGGCCCGGTGGCGCACTGCTCCCGCCGAGGGTTCAGATCCCACATACAGACCGGTTCCCGCTCAC
>NW_007794518.1:0-248 GCF_000696425.1 Galeopterus variegatus | reverse complement strand
CAGCACCGAGGGTTGCGATCCCGTTGCCGGTCCTGGTCCGGTACGGGCGCAACACTGAGGGTTGCGGTCCGTTGCCGGACACGAAAAAAGACAAAAAAAAATAATAATAATACAGGCAAAATAAAGACATTTTCAAATAAGCAAAAGCTGAGAACTTCCGTCAACAGCAGATTTGAACTACAATAAATTATAAAGAAAGTTCTTGGGGTTGATGAAAAATGATACCAGATGAAAACATGGATCTACAT
>NW_007794517.1:0-1538 GCF_000696425.1 Galeopterus variegatus | reverse complement strand
TGGGCAACATGACTTACAACTTGGTACATTTCTGTTTTTCCTTTGTAACCAGAAAGCTTAGAACCAAATCTGTGTCTCATCATAAAAACTGTGCAAGATCTGTACATTATTCATTTCTAGAACAGTAGTCCCCCTTCTCCATAGGGGATACATTCTAAGACCCCCACTGGATACCTAAAACCATGCAAAATACCAAACCCTATATATACGCTATGTTTTCCTATCCGTGCGTACCTATGATAAAGCTTAATCTATAAATTAGGCACAGTAAGAGATTAACAACAACAATTAATAACAAAATAGAACAGTTATAACAACATACAGTAATAAATGTTACGTGAATGTGGTGTCTCTCTCTTTCAAAACTGTACCGTGCCATGGGTAAATGAAATCTTGGAAAGTGAAACTGCAGATATGAGGGGACCTTTGTATTAATATTTCCCTGATTTTATCTTATTATACCTATCAATTTTATTGCTCCTTTGCTCTGATTTTTTTTAACCTAAATTTAAAAAACAGAAACTTATAACAATGTATGTCTTTTGAAAGCCATTTTACATACTTTTGGGGAATAACATAGTCATAAATACCTATTAAAATAATTTTAAGTTTTACCTTGTGAGAGTTAAATCATAATATACAACTTTTACGAGTTAAGTCCCCTCCTTCAAAATTGACCTATTTTCAAGATTCAAATACAATAATACCAATTCTACTGTTAATGTTTAACTGGAAAAAAATACTTCAAAGATGAACTATTCACAACATATCAGCAAAAGTGATTAATGCTAGAAAATGGGTCACATGAATCAGTTAGCTATAGCCATTCAGGTGCAGAAAAGATAGGGTTGGTTTTTTAAATACAATAGCATTCATTTCTAAATCACTCTCTTTGACTTCAAAAATGGTACAAAAGTAATTGTTTATTTAGGACCACCTCTATTTAGTTTAGTGGCCTTAAAAGCAAAGTTAATTTACAAAAACTCTCACAAATTTTTTTAAAAGGCAGTTTTAACTTCTGATGGTTCCCGTGTTTCTTAAAACAACAGAAAAGCATATTAATGCATACTTCACTGTTGCTCCAATTCCTTCAGTAAGCTACTCTGCAGGGTATGACAGCTGATCAATTCATTCCAATTTGCCAAGCACTATTCTGGTTTTAACACTGAAAGTTCAGTGTCCCAGAAACCCCCATAGTCCCCAACAAATCAGGACAGTTGGTCACCCTAGCACCGGGGCAGCTTCCATTTGCCAAAGTATGGGAGGAAGGGCCTGTTAATAGCTGTCCTTCTCATATACTTTAAAGCTGAGTGGTAGTCATACATCTAAAATTTATTCCTAATGGAGTAGGGAAACAAAATAAAATTCTGAATTTAGTTCACCTAATAAGATCAGTCTGGATTTCACAAAGGACCAGAGGGAATCCTCACAAGTCAGTGTTCTTATTCTCCTCTAAAGAATTCCAGGAAAAGAGGTTCCATAAAGCTACCTTTGAAACCCACTCTATCATCCACAACCTTTTTTTTTTTTTTTTTTTT
>NW_007794516.1:0-1538 GCF_000696425.1 Galeopterus variegatus | reverse complement strand
AAGTACAAGTCCTTACTAAGCACCGGGAAGGACTGCAGGCATTACTGAATTTGCTTTGGTAATATTCTCTCCTTTCCTAAGGCCAAACACCCCATATGCACATAATTAAACTGTAGTCAAGGCTCACATGTTCATCAGCTTCAGCCTTAAATCTGGACTTGCCCTGACCCCAGACTGCAGGTGACCTGTTCTCACGTGGCATTCATTCTTAGGTGGGAAAGGCACCAATGCTCAGTAAGCACCTGCTGTGAGCCAGGGAGTGCACGATGCAGTTTTAGCTCATTTAACATCCTTTCCCTCTGCCCCTCACCCAGAGGAAACAGCTTTAGGGGACATATTAACATCCTCATTCCTATCTTTCAGATGGGGAAACAGCTCATGAAGGTTAAGTGTAGACTATGGGTTCAAACTCAGGTCTTCCTTGTTCAAGGCGCTTCTATTAACACATGAGGAAAAAGGAAAAAAAGTTACATAAAAGGATCCAGCAACCTAGCAGGGTATTCTAGGACTCCATTACTATGTTTTTAGGGGGGTTAAATGGCCTCAAACCTCCTGTCATTTGACACTGTTCCAACTGAACATCTCTAAAGCATAATATGAAAATTCAGCCTTAATAATAGAGCATGGAACATTTGTAAAGCCTTCCCTGTGCAGGTCTTTTAGGGTCTCATCTCAGGCTTTCAGGTTACTAAAACTATTTATTATCAACATTCAGCATTTGTAAAATGGACCCAGTAAATTGCAGCTTTGATAAACTCTGTGGTAAATGGAGTGGGTGGTGGGGAACTGCCAGGTCAATGGCCCACTGCAATAAATCACCACTCCCGACTTCCAAGTCCCGGCAACGGGGCGGACAGGGAGAAGACAAGGGAGGAAGAGTTTTAGAATTTCATCAGTTCTTAGGTTATAGATGTATCTTTAAGCAGTAGTTTTGCTAGGAGGAAATAATTGTGAGAACATCCCAGTAATTTTAATTGATGCTTTATGACTTCAGTGTAAGTCCCAGATGTGCTTGGCCTGACACACTTCATTATGGAAACACCTTCTGGGAATGCACTATCAGAATAAGTGAATCTGCTGCTACAAGAGTTACCCTTTTTGTTATGAACCCCAAAGGTCTCCAAAACATGATTAGGTAATGAGGGACATGGGACAGGTCTTCTTTTTTCTTAGAGATTTCTTCTTTCCCTGCAAATGGACAGTACGGCAGTAGCCATACAATTCACACATATTAAGAAAACATAAGTCACCCCACATCATGTTTCTGTGGCTGTGATGTGACCTCTGGGGTAATGCAGGTGATAACATCAGGGGCTGTAACTAGCTTTTGAAATTCTCAGCTTGGGGTCAGTGAGGCCAGAGTCATGGGCTCACTGGCCTTGCTTTGACAAATATCCCTCTCATTTTATCCCAAGGCCTCGTAAAGAAATAAAAGGAGGAAGATTAAAGGACAGAGGGTAAAAGAGTACGTGAAGAGCAGTTCAAAGTCCAGCACCGTTTCTGGAAAACAATTTCAAGTCCACGCCCTAGGAGGCCAC
>NW_007794515.1:0-1538 GCF_000696425.1 Galeopterus variegatus | reverse complement strand
ATTCTGAATTCTGTCACCAGGAATTAGCTTTTCCTATTCTAGAACTCCTAGAACAACATCATTCTGTATGTCTTCCTTTACGCCTGGCTTCTTTTGTTTAATATAATGTCCATGAGATTCCATGGACATTACCACGTTGTATTAATCCATCATTTGAGTTATGTTTTGTTAATGTTGTTGTTGCTATTGTAAATAGTGTTGGAATGAATATTCTTGCACCTGTCTCCTTGGGTGCATGATTAGGAGTCTCTAGGATATATATCTAGGAGTAGAATAACCAGATTGGTTCGATTACCTCTAGTCATTGGTTACTATAAATAAAGTTGCCATGAGCATCCTTGTACATTTCTTTTGGTGCACATATATGCTCACTGCTATGGATTGAATTGTGTCCCCCCAAAATTTAATGTGTTGGAGAATTGGTCCCCACTGTAACAGGGTTAAGAGGATGGAAAATCGTATTAACGGTAATTGAAATGTTGGATCTTGAAGAGGTGACTAGATTGTGAGGACCATGCCCTAGTGATGGATTAATAAATTGACGGTTTCATGGTGGTGGTTCTGAGGGCTTATAAGGACAGCATATGAGGAGGGTAGTCTCTCTATTTGCTTCCACCATCTGCCATGTGACACCCTGATTTGCTGTGAAGAGTCACTACCCACCAATAAGCCTCTCCACAGATAAGAACTTTGGATTTCCTGGACTTTTGGACTTCCCAGTCTCCAAAACTGTAAGCAATAAATATTGTTTCTTTACAAATTACCCAGTTCCAGGTGTTTCTGTTATAAGCAACAGGAATGGACTAATACATTCACTTATCTTGGGTTTATGCCTAAGATTGAAATTTCAGAACCACAGGATAGGCATATGTTTATCTTTCAATGATTCTGTCAAACAGTTTTCCAAAGTGGTTGAATGAATATACACTCCCACTAGTGATGCATAAGAGTTCCAGTTGTCCCATAGTTGTGTCAATATATGTGTTAGACTGGTTAATATCAGCCATTCTGGTGAGTGTATACTGGTATCTTATCACAGTTCTTTTTTTCTTCCTCTTCTTACTGTGATTTTAGTTTACATTTACCAGATGAACAATTAAATTAACCAGCTTTTCATATTCTTCAAATCTTTCCAAATAAGAGAAATAGAACAACACAGGTGAAATTGAAATTCCCTTAGTTGCCCTTCCCAATCCTAATCCCCTTCCTCCCCAGAGACAACCACTACCATGAATTTGGTTAGTGTATTAGTCTGTTTCTATTGCTTATAACAAAATACATGGAACTGGATGATTTATAAAACAATGCAATTTATTGCTTCCTGCTTCTGAGGCTGGGAAGTCCAAAGTCCAGGGAACACATCTGGTGAGAGCCTCAGTGGTGGCAACAATGATGGCAGAGTATCACATTGTGAAAATGGTGGATCAGAGAGAGACTAACCTCATTCACTTTCCTTTTAAAGCCCTCCCAAAACACTCCCCTGACCACCATTATTAATCCATTCACTACTGCATGGTCCTACAATCTAATCACCTCTT
>NW_007794514.1:0-1538 GCF_000696425.1 Galeopterus variegatus | reverse complement strand
TGTACCTGCAAGGAAAAAGTGTCACTGAGACCCATGGTTATGGGACAATAAGGGAGGCTGATGTGTAACAAGGTCCTTCGCTGTGTGCCTTCGGCAACAGCATCAGCAAGTGTGGAATGTCTGCACTGTGCAAGGCTGAGTCCCCGGAGGGGCACTCTGAGGTGGGGCTGGTTCAGACTCTGGTTCTGCTACTTAGGTCTGGGCAGGTTATTCTGTGGCTCAGTTTCTTCATCTATAAAATGGGAGTAACAGTAGCCATCCTAAAGGCATGGGTGTAAACTAATGAGATGATATGTGTAAAGAACCTCACAAATGTGTGGGGGCGTGCTCAGTAAACAGTCATTATTATGATCATTGTTAGCAATGTCTTCATATCTGTTATGATGTGAATAAAAAATAACTGAAAGAAATTTTATGAGTAAAGAAAAATTATAGCATCTGAAGCTTATCTTCACACATACTTAAGATGTGAATTTCTTAGAAGTCATTTTAGTACCTACAGCAAAAATCATGGACCAGTTTCACTACTTTATTCCATATATGACTGATTCCATGAAGCAGATCATATTCAAGCCACTTTTTTGCATTCATATTTTTTACACGAAGAAGAGCCCTGCTTTTTTTTTTTGACTGGTATTGCAACCCTCCACATGGTGTTGTCTGCACCACGCTCAGCCAGTGAGTGCACTGGCCATCCCTATATAGGATCCGAACCTGTGGCCTCGGCGCTACCAGTGCCGCACTCTCCCAAGTGAGCCACGGGGCCGACCCAGAAGAGCCCTGCTTTTAGTGTGTCTTATTTTTTTAAATTTTTGATTCTGAACTAATTTTAGAATGATGGAAAAGTTGCAAAAACAGTAGAGATAAAGTTCTCTCACCGGCTCCTCCTCAGGTTGACATGTCACATAACTATGGCACATTGGTTAAATCTAGGAAATTAACATTGGTACCGCACTGTTCAGTAAACTCGAGACCTCCTTCACTCGAGGTTCACCAGGTTTTCCTCTAAAGTCCCTTTTTTCTGTCCCGGCTCCAATCCAGAATCCCTTGCTGCACTAAGTTGCTGTGCGTCAGTCAGTCTTTCCTTGCCCCTCATGGCTGTAACAATTTTGAAGGTGGCCAGTGAGCTATCTTATTGAATGCCCCTCAGTTTGGACTTGTCTGAGGTTTCTGAGTGATCAGATCGAGGTGATGCAGGATTTTGGGCAGGAATCCCACAGCAATGCTGCATCTTCTTCAGTGAAGTATATCGGGGTGTGATGTCGACAGGTCCTAGGACTACGCTAGCCTGGACCACCTGTCTAAGGAGGCTTCTGCCAGGTGGCTCCACAGTGAGGTTACTGTCTTTCCCTTCGTAGTTAATAAATATCTTAGGGGAAAATGCCTTGAGACTGCAAATCTGTTCCTCCTCACGCTTTCACCCACTAATCTTAGCATCGATCAGTCTATAAATATTTTTTGCAACAATGACCACTGCGCATATTTGCCTAATGGTGAGCTTTCCCATTTCTTTAACTGCAGCTATAAGTCTTCATGTG
>NW_007794513.1:0-1538 GCF_000696425.1 Galeopterus variegatus | reverse complement strand
GATGATTTGACAAATAGTGAGGAGTTTTGTGTGCTAGATGGCCAAAAGAATGACAGCTGTCCATTTCTATCATGCTGCTTTGCACCAAGACACTGAAATGAGGAAAGAAAAAAAAAACTCTTTGGAAGAGAGTCATGCCCAATTCTATGTTGATTTCCTACCAAGTTCTCTTCTACCTTTTCAAAATATTTCCTATTTCTTTTATCTGCCATCTTCCTGTTCTTACTCTGTCCCCATTTCACTTCTCTCCCGACCTTTCCCAAACATACACACTTCTGGAACATGTTTCAATTTGATTATGGCAGGGGAATTTGGAGGGTAGGAGGTGTCCAGGCTACAACATCTTCAGTATGGTTTCAAGATTTCATTAGGCTCTGCTCAGATTTAAAATGATTAAGCAGACACCACTCATCATTCTGCCACATACACCCCCTTGAGGTTTGCAGGAGCCTTGCCCACCTGTGCCCACGGCTGAATCTCCAGGTCTTGCTCCGCTTCTCAGGCTCCTTGCAGCGTCCTGATGCTCTGATCCTCCTTGTCTCCATGCTGACCTATTCTGTGCCTTTGGGCTTGGATTCCTGCTCCTGCTCACCACCCATACATCACAGAGGGAGGTACAGTCACATTCCACTATTAAGGGAAGGAAGCCTGCAGCCAGGGCCACACATGTGGTTGCTCAGGGAGTGGGCACATAAAAAGAAGCCCCGCTTCAACCATCTTCTTTATATAGCTCATAGTCTCACTATTGGCGATCCAAAAGCATATTTAGAATTGATGCCATTGACCTCTTTCTATCATGGTCTTAACAAGGGTACTATAAACTCATTAAAAAAAATTATTGAAAAGCCATCAGTTTTAGAGACTATGTTCCATCCACCCCTTTCCACCTCTACTACATCCTACTCTTTTTCTGAATTCCTTCCTTTCTGTCTCTCTGGCTTTTTTATTCTCGCTCTTTCCAAATTTCTCTAACCTACTGCCCTGGGTGCCATGGCTGGGACCTCTGCCATATATCACTTCCTATGACCTACTTTTTTTGGTACAACTTTATTGATGAATAGTTGAAGTACATAATATGCACATATTTAAAGTGTACAATTTAATCAGTTTTGACATATGTACTGTATTAGTTTTCTATTGTTGCATAAAAATTTACCACAAACTTAGTGGCTTAAAACAACATATATTTATCATCTCACAGTTTCTGTGGATCAGGAATCCAGGCATGGCTTGACTGGGGCTTCTGCTCAGAATCTCACAAGGCTGCAATCTAGATGTCTGTTGGTCTGCATTTTCATCTGGTGGCTTGATTGAAGAAGAATTTGCTTCCAAGCTCATTCAAGTTGTTGGCAGAATTCATTTCCCTGTAGATGCATGATTGATGGCCTTGACTTCTTGCTAGGAATTGTCAACTGGAGGCCACTCTCAGGTCCTAAAGTCCACCCTTAGTTCCTTGCCATCTGACTTCTCCAACACGGCCACTTCATCAAGCACACAAAGAAAGTCTCTAAATGCAGTCTGCTAAGATGGAGTTTTTA
>NW_007794512.1:0-1538 GCF_000696425.1 Galeopterus variegatus | reverse complement strand
AAAGTGAACACACCACATAACTGTCACCCCTCCTGGCCCCTCCCATTCACTATCCTTTCCCTCCATCAAATAGCAATGCCTGTCATGACTTTGAACACCATGGACTAGTCTTGCCTGTTTTTGTACTTTCTGTAGATGGAATAATGAAGTACATATCTATTGTGTCTGCTTCTTTTGCACAAAATTATGATTGTGAGATTCATCCGTGTTGTTGCATGAAGTAGAAACCCGTGTATTTTTGTTGCTGTTTAGTTTTCTGTTGTATGAGCACACCACAATTTATTTATTCATTCCACTGGCAATATACTTTAGAATTGCTCCAGTTGGGGACTATTCTAAATAACAATTCTATGAACATTTTGTATATATCTTCTGGTGCACATAGGAATTCACTTATGTTGGGTATAAACCAAGGAGTAGAATTGTCGGGTCATATGATGTGCATGTGTTTGGCTTTATTAGGTACTGTCAGTTTTCCAAAATAGCTGTACCAATTTAAACCAAGATGTATAAAAGTTTCAGTTGTTCTACATCCTTGTCTATACTTGTTATTGTCAGACTATTTCTTTTCAGCCATTCTGGTGAGTGTGTAGAGGTATCTCATTGAGACTTAGGGGAGGGGGAGGGGGTTAGCGAGAAATTGGTAAAAGACCACAAAAAATGATTACGTTGTGTAATGTTGAATGTACTAATTATCCTGATTTGAGCATCACATATTGCACACAGGTATCGATATTCAGCACTGTACCCCACAGATATGTACAATCTATTATGTATCAATACAAGAAAACATTTTTTTCATTTCCTTGATAACCAGTGAGGTTGAGCATATTCTCATGTGCTTATTGGCTATTTAGATATTTTCTTTTCCAAAGAGCTTGTCTGTGTCTGTGTCTGTTGTCCCTTTTTCAATTGAGCTGCCTTTTTCTTAATGACCGGGGGCACTCTCTGTATGTTCTGGTTAGCAAGTCCTCTGTTGGTTGTTCATACAGCAAACACATTCTCACTCTGTAGCTTACCTTTTCACTTTCTTAGTAGTGTCTTTGGATGAACAGACATTCCTAATGTTAGTAAAATCCAATTGGTCTATCTTTTTATTTATGGTTAGTGTTTCTCTGAACTCTTTGAGGAATCTTTGTTGAACCCAAGGTTGCAAAGATGTTTACCTACTGTTTTATGTATTGTTTTGATTTTCACATTTAGACTCACAAATTACCTGAAATTTATTTATTTACTTATGTATTTATTTCATATGGTGTGGGATGGGAATTGTCTTAGTCATCTCAGTCTTCTGTAACAGAATACCATAGACTGGGTGTACTGAACAGACATTTATTTGTCATTTCTGGACTCTGGGAAGTCTAAGATCGAGGTGCCAGCAGATTCAGTTTCTGGCGAGGGTCCTCTATCCAGCTCGTAGGTGTCCACCTTCTTACTAGTGCTCAATAGGCCTTTCCTCTGTGCATATGCACGGGGAGAGAGATCTCTCTGTCTTCCTGTTCTTATAAGGGCACTAATCCCATCAGGAGGGTCCCACC
>NW_007794511.1:0-1539 GCF_000696425.1 Galeopterus variegatus | reverse complement strand
ATTACTCAACAAATATTTGACATGTGGCAATTATATTACTGAACTAGGGGATTTAGGGAGATCTAGGAGGCAGCTTTTAGCTGTTTAAGAAAGGACTTTCTAATGCTCAGACCTTCCCACAGATAAACAATTACCATTTGTACAAAAACTTTATATTTTACAACATTCTGTGAACATTTGACCTTATTTTGCCTTCACAGCAATGTGCAATGGTAGGCATTATTATTATCTTCATTAATGAAGAACCTGCGCTTTAACGAGAATCTTAGCCGAGGTAACAGTCTTAGTATCTTTTGTGCTGCTGTAACAGGATATCTGAGACTGGGTAATTTACAAAGAACAGAAATTTAGTCTTGCACAGTTCTGAAGGCTGGGAAGTCCAAGATCAAGGTGCCAGCAGGTTAGGGCTCAGTTACTCTGCTTCCATGATGGCCTCTCGAAGGGTGCGTCCTCTGGAGAGGAGGAATGCCATGTCCTCATGTGGCAGAGAGCAGAAGAGAGAGAGCAAGAAAGAACACCACTCCCACAAGCTCTTTTAATAGCGACATTAATCCATTTATGTGGGTGGCCCTCCCATTAGTCCCTGCCTCTCAATACTGTTGCACTGGGGACTAAGTTTCCAACACATGAATTTTGGAAGACAGATTCAAACAGTAGCAGTAACTCAGCTGCTAAATGGGGGAGGTTGGAATTGTCTCATATTTTTCCGGTTTCCAACCCTTTGTATGCCCTATGCATTACCTAATACTCCCCACCACCTGTCCCCTCCTTCAGTCCCCTGTGGTTACTATACGCTATCAGTCCGAATATGCTTCATTTCACTTTGACAAACTTTTTACTTAGAATGTGAATAACATTTCACATAGTGTCATTTGTATTTTTATTCTCTGTGATTTAAAAGACAATGGAAATATGCCAAATATGTTTCTCGTTTCATGCTTCAAAGTTTTGCTTCAAGAGATAGTTTTCCATACAGGGACATTGTGAATACCACTGGAAAGCAAGTGGTTTAGTGTGCCAGGCATTCAACACTCCATCAGATCCAGCATGTTGTTGTCAGTCACCCCACACCACCACCTCTCCCTGGGAGGAGAGCTCTAGTTTGCCCTTCATGTACGTGCATATTGTGTGATATCTTAGGGAGAGCAAAACCACATATTCTGGAACAAACTTTGTGCTTGTTTAAGCATGCCCCTACAGCAACTAGAAAGACACTTCCTTCTCCAAAACCAATATAAAAGTGGAGAGCATTAATTTATTTTTTTTGGGGGGGGAATGTGGGTGTGAGGAAGCTTCCTTACCATGTTCTTATTTAGCATAGAGAAAAAAATTCTAGGACATTAAAGTATTTGGAGATATATTGAGTCATGCTTTGTTTTCCTTCCTTGGTCTCATTATATCTTGCTGAAATTTCTGAGGTCTATGGCTTGCATATGGTACTCTACCTTAGCTTCCAGAGAGATGAAATGCAATTTCCTCCTATTTTAATTGTTCTTTGGTCATTTCAAAGGGGCCCTTGAATGTAAGCCCTTGTATGTA
>NW_007794510.1:0-1539 GCF_000696425.1 Galeopterus variegatus | reverse complement strand
CCCCCCCCCCCCCCGCCACACACACTTTTTTTTGCAGCATCCATTTCTCCCGTTCATCTTGGGATTGTGCTCGCAACCCTCTTATGGCTCAAAAACAAAGACCAAACATGTTTTCTCTAGTGGAAGTGTGACCTGTCTGGGTTTGCTGCAAGGATATGTCTCCTGGCTCTCACATGTAACATTCCTCTTGTGACACTTCTGATGATGTCATTTATTCGATCTGGCTCTTCCATAAGTTCTGCCACTGTCCCCACTGGGTGAACTCCATGCTGACAGTCCCCTCCACCCTGCCAGTAGTCTTTCTGAGTCCATGCAAAGTGGCATTAAGTGCCCTGGGTAAGGTCCTCACACACCAGCCATTGACCACAGTTGGCTGCTCAAGGCCCTATAATTTTTGTTGATTATTTTTTATAAACTTGGGCCTAGAGCTCAGGACCAGGCTGTTGGGGAGATTGGCCCTTTCCTGCTGCTGCTTGTGTCATTGGCTGGCCTTGCGTTCCGCAGTGCCTGCCGTTCTCCACTCGACCCAGCCCCCGTGGCCTGCCTCTTCTCTCCTCCCTGGTCATTCATCCCCAGGGTGTCATGGTCATCCCCAGGGGTGTCATGGTGTTGGAGAAAGGGTATGGCCACACACTCGGAGTTGAATCTCAACTTGACCGAGTATTAGGTCACTTTACTTAACCTCTCTGAGCTTCCGTCTCCTCATCTGTAAAACGGGAATAATGACAGCTAGTTCACAGGTTTCTTTCACTGGATTGAGTGAGAGTATCTAATTCCTGTCTCACAGTAGTGTGTAGTAAATACTGTCTCTTCTTCTTCAGTAGTGGATTCTGTGTTGGGAAGGAGCTCATACATGATCAGTACTTGGGGGAATGACAGCAGCATAATGTGGGAGTCACAAAGGTTCATATATGATTTTTTCCAGCATGTGAATGGTTTGTGTCACCATGTAAGACCATCCGGATGCAGCAAGTCGAAGAGGAATGTGGCATGTACATGATGCCCTGCTTGGTCATGTGCCCATCTCAGAAGTGCTGTTATGCAGTTCTTTCTTGTCTTGGTGCATTTTGCCTCCATGTTTGTAACTCAGCAGCCTCAACCTAACCTCATGCACCCCTTCATTACGCAAGAGTGTTTTTCTTAGGATTGTGGCCGTTTTTGTTTGTGTTCTTGGCAACAAAAGAAAACAAAACAACTGCATAGATTTTGAGTGATTTGCTCCAGTCCTATCTGCTTTATAAGTCCTGTTATTTTAGTGATTTGGCAGAACACTTTTTTTGAATACATAGATAGTAGTACAGCAGAGATATTTGGTTTTCTTTTTCTACCCTCCATCTGTGCTTTGCATTAATCTTTATTTTCTGGACCCAGAACCTTTGGCCTGGACCAGACTAGGTCCTGGAGGTGATAGAGGAGACTTCAGATAGCCATGTGCTCAATCTATGTAGTTACTCATTTGCTCAATCCTAAACTTCCCACAAAAATTCTAAAATTATTTTGTGTGAAGTTTAGGATTGAGCAAATGAGTAACTACATAGA
>NW_007794509.1:0-1539 GCF_000696425.1 Galeopterus variegatus | reverse complement strand
GACAACACCAAGTCAAGGGTTAAGATCCCCTTACCAGTCATCTTTAAAAAAAAAAAAAGACGTGGAGTGGCTGAATGGATTAAAAAACAATACCCAGCGCTATGCTGCCTACAAGAGACTCACCTAACTATTAAAGATAAATATAGAGTGAAAATAAAGGGCTGGAAGAAGATAATCCATGCAAACGGAAACCAAGAGTGAGCAGTAGGAGCCAAACTTATACCAGACAAATGAAGTCAGTATGTTGAAGAGATACCTGCACTCCCATGTTTATTAGAGCACAATTTGCAATAACCAAAATATGGAATCACCCTAAGTGTCCAATAACAGATGAGTGGATGAAAAAACATGTATACACAATAGAATACTATTCAGCCATAAACAAGAATGAAATCCTGTCATTTACAGAACTTGGATGACTTGGAGGTCATAATGTTAAGTAAGCCAGAAACGGAAAGATGAATACCACATGACCTCACTCATATGTGGAATCTAAAAAAAAAAAAGATATTATGGAGGCAGAGAATAGAACAGTGGTTACCAGACACTGGGGAGGGAAGGTTGTGAGGGTGGAGGGAAACAAGGAGAGGCTGACCAGTGGGTACAAAATTACAGATGGACAGGAGGAATAAGTTCTGATTTTCTATTGCACAGTAGGTTGACTATGGTTAGTGATAAGTTTTGTATATTACATAATAGCTAGAGAAGAGGCTTTTGACTGGTTTTGCCACAAAGAAATGATAAATGCATGAGGTGATTGATACATGAACTACCCTGACCCAATTATTATATAATGTATATATCAAAATATCAGATTGTACCCCATAAGTATGTACACTTTCAATGTATAAGTTAAAATTTTAAAATTCCCATTAAAATGATTTGAAATTAAAATAATTTTTTAAAAATTGGCATAGACCTTAAGTAAAACTCCTGCCAACGAAAATGCACAGAAATGTAACATGCAAAAGACAGATGACTTAAAATAAGACTTATTCTAGGAATGGAAGCCAACTTTAGACAAAATTTACTTTGCACTCAGTAAACACAAACAATATAGCAACAAAAACATAGCAAAGAAATTGAAAAAAATAGAGAATGTCTTAGTCCGTTTTCTGTTTCTATAGCAAAGTACTACAGACTGGGTAATTTATAAAGAACAGAAGTTTATTTGGCTCACGGTTTTGTGGCCTGGGAAGTCTAAGAGCATGGTGCTGGTATCTGGTGAGAGTCAAACCATGGCAGAAGAATAAGAGAGAGCTTATGAGAGAGAGAGGGAGAAACAGAGACAGAGGAAGAGAAAGAACATGAGGGGTGGGGCTTGGCTTTTATAACAACCCACGCTTGTCATAATTGACCCACTCCTGTGAAAACTACATTAATCCATTCATGAGGGCTCCACTCTCATGATCCAGTCATGTCTTATTAGGCTCCACTTCCCCATACTGTTGCATTGGGGATTAAGTTTCCAACATGTGAATTTTGGGGAACCCATTCAAATCATGGCAGGAAGTAGAAACACACACACACACACACACA
>NW_007794508.1:0-1539 GCF_000696425.1 Galeopterus variegatus | reverse complement strand
AACAACTACAGAATATGCATTCTTTTCATCAGTACATGGAACATTCTCCGGGGTAGACCACTTTAGGTCATAAATCAAGTCTCAACAAATTCTAAAAAAATGAAACAACTTCAAGCCATCTTTTCAGACTACACTGGATTAAAACTAGAAATCAATAACAGCAGAAACTTTGGTAGATATACAAATATATGGAAATTAAACAACATGCTCTTGAACAACCTATGGGTCAAAGAAGAAATTAAAATGGAAATAAAAAAATTCTTGAAACTAATGTAAATAAAGACATGTCATACCTAAACCTGTGGGATACTGCAAAAGCAGTACTAAGGGGGGAAGTTTATTGCAATAAATGCTAAAGAACAAACAGATTTCAAATAAACAACCTAATATTACACTTTAAAGAACTAGAAAACCAAGAACAAACCAACCCCAAAATTAGTAATTAGAAAGAAATCATTAAAATCAGAGCAGAACTAAATGAAATAGAGATGAATGATCAGCAAGCAAAATATGAATGAAACAAAAAGTTGTTTTTTTGAGAAGATAAACAAAATGGATAAACCATTAGCTAGACTAACTAAGAAAAAAAGAGAAGACACAAATAAAAATCAGAAATGAAAAAGGAGACATTAGAACTGATAAAAAATCAGAAATGAAAAAAGGAGACATTTCAACTGATAGCACAGAAATACAAAGAATTATTAGAGACTATGATGAACAATGATACTCCAGCAAATTTGAAAAACTGGAGGAAATGGATAAATTTCTGGATACATATGAACTGCCAGAACTGGACCAAGATTAAATAATGAGCTATCAGATTGAAACAGTAATCAGTTGCTTTGTCTCGCAACAAAGAAAAGCCCAGGACTGGATGGCTTCACTGCTGAAGTCTACCAAACCTTTAAAGAAGAATTAATGCCAATCCTTTTCAAACTATTCCAAAAAATGAAACAGAGTCCATTATCTCAAACTCATTCTATAAAACCAGCATCACCCTGATACCAAACCAGACAAAGATTCAACAAAAAGGAAAACTACAGGCCAATATCCTTGATGAACACAGATGCAAAAATCCTCAACAAAATATTAGCAAACAGAATACAATAGCACACCAAAAAGATTATACATCATGATTAAGGGAGATTCATCCCAGATATGCAAAGATGGTTCAGCATATGTAAGTCAATAAACATGATATACCACATCAACAAAATCAAGGGTAAAAACAATATGATCATCTCAATAGATGTAGAAAAACCATATGACAAAATTGAACATCACTTCATGATAAAGTTTCTCAAGAAATTAGGTATGGAAGAAAAGTATCTCAGTACAATAAAAGCCATATATGACAAACCCACCTCCTATATCATCCTGAATGGTGAAAGGCTGAAAGCTGAGAGAACAGGAAGAAGGCAAGGATGCCAAGTCTCATCACTCCTATTTAGCATAGTGATGGAAGTATTAGCCAGAGCAATTAGGCAAGAAAAATAAATAAATGGCTCCAAATTGTAAAAGATAAAGTGAAATTGTCCC
>NW_007794507.1:0-1539 GCF_000696425.1 Galeopterus variegatus | reverse complement strand
ACAGATAGATATACTGCGGATGGAGAGAGACAGGGAGACAGAGAAAGACAGAGACAGAGAGGGAGACAGACAGAAGTACAGGGAAAGATGGAGAGAGACAGAGACTGAGAAGGATGAAACAGAAAGAAATGGAAATAAAGACAGATACAGAGAGAGACAGAGAGACAGAGAGAGATCAAGAGAGACAGAGATAAAGAGAAAGACAGAGAGACAGAGGAGCAGAGACAGAGATACAGAAAAAGATGGAGAGGTAGAGACAGACACAGAGACAGAACAGCCGAGAAAGACGGACACAGAGAGAGAGAGAGAGAGAGAGGGACAGAGAGATACAGAAAAAGATAGAGACAGAACAACAGAGAAAGATGGAGAGAGAGAGGGCAGAGACAGAAAGAGACAGAGATACAGAAAAAGATAGAGACAGAGATACAGAGAAGGATAGAGAGAGAGACAGACACACACAGAGACAGAGGGGCAGGGACAGAGAAAGCTGGAGAGAGACAGAGACAGAGGGACAGCAATACAGAGAGAGAGAGAGGGAGACAGAGAGAAATAAGAGGAAGAAAGAAAGACAGAGACAGACAGAGATAGGAGACCTAGGGAGAGACAGTGACATCAGGTGAGTGAGCCAGCTTGTTGGTGTGATCGTACATCCTGTCATCCATGTAAGGACAGAAACACCAACAGGCAGCAGCTGAGCACAGGAGGGCCTGCTTTGGGGGTTTGGGCTCATAAGAGGCTACGAGAAGCAAACGGCTCTGATTTAACTCAATGACAAGAGGTTTTCGATGACCCAGCTTGTCAAGCCACCAGAACGTTCGGCCCAGAAGAATCACAGATCAGGACTTTGGGAACGTCTCTCACTCATGGATGGATTTCCATAACAGTTGGGGATCTGCTGGTGCCTGGTGCCACCTGTGCCCACTAGGACCCTGGGCCCCCAGAGGGAGCGGCCCTGGGTCCTTCTGCCAGGGGTAGGAGAGGGATGAGGGCCTCTCCTGGGCTTGCCCAGGATAGGTGGGGGAGCTGATATGCAAGACACCCCACCCCAAGGTGTCTTCGTAGCGCCAAGTCCACCGTGGTGATTTCTGGGCCCTCTCCCACCCTGGGTGCATCCTCTGCTCCCAGCAGTCCACCCCCCCTTCTCCATGGAGACCAGCAGAGAAGAGCCTGGAATGAAGAGGGCCTGGAATGAGGTGGCGGCCTGGGGCGGCATGTGCCATGCCTTGTGGGCAGTGGCCAGGCCAGTGGGTCCGGAAGCCCTGAGGGTGGTCCCTGAAGGGGCTGCAGGAGGCTATGACTGCCTCTTCCAGGCAGAGCTCTCCCCTGTAGATCACCCTTGTGTTGACCTACAGCAGAGGTGAGGGGCAGGTTTGCTGGACACCCCGTAGGGTCCAGCCCAGGCCACCCCTGTGGGCCCGCCCCAGCTGGGCAGCCAAGGGAGACTCACGTTGTAGGCGTTCTTGATGAGCTGGACCACGTTGCTGGAATCCTCCGACAGCTGCCCGACGGCTGACTTGGGGATGATCTCGGTGAGTTTCT
>NW_007794506.1:1160-1539 GCF_000696425.1 Galeopterus variegatus | reverse complement strand
ATACTCAAGAAAGAACAATATTTACCAGCAAAAACAAAAATGCTAACAAAAGAGAAAAAAAATAGTGTATCTATCACCCCAAGGAACCAACGAATACATAAGACAAATAGAAAATTAGAAAGAAAGGAACATAAGGTACTTAAGACATCTACATATATTTTCCAAGCCCTACGTTACTAGTTTTAGGAATGACTTTACCCTGGAAGCTATAGACCAAATAGACAGCAAGGAATTCAATTAGCAGGCTAATTCAGTACTATATGCAACAAGTGATAGGGATGCAAACTGAACATTATATTCTTTTTTTTTTTTTTTGTCTCTTGTCTTTTTTCCGTGTCCGGCAACGGATCGCAACCCTCAGTGTTGCCCCCGTACCGGG
>NW_007794506.1:0-239 GCF_000696425.1 Galeopterus variegatus | reverse complement strand
GGGCCCGGCGCCGGGCCCCCAAGCCGCCGCGTTGCTCCCGCGCCTCGCTCAGCCAGTGAGCGGGAGCCGGTCTGTATGTGGGATCCGAACCCTCGGACGGGAGCGCCGCCGCGCTTCCCAAGCGGCGCACTATCCAGTGCGCCACCGGGCCGGCCCTGAACATTATATTCTAAAACATATTTCAGAACCCTGAGGACTGATGTCCTTCCTCATCTCCAACCTCTCCAGCTGTCTCTATT
>NW_007794505.1:0-1539 GCF_000696425.1 Galeopterus variegatus | reverse complement strand
CCGCGGGTTCGGATCCTATATAGGGATGGCCGGTGCACTCACTGGCTGAGCGTGGTGCAGAAAGCCATGCCAAGGGTTGCAATCCCCTTGCCGGTCAGGAAAAAAAAAAAAGAAAAAAGAAAAAAAGGCTTAAACAAACGACAACTGGAAATGGCTGAATCACTGTACCTTTTAGACACAACCTTAAATCTTAGTTTTGCTATATACTATTTGGTACTTTTGGATTCAGTAGTTGGGGTAAAAAAAAGTTTCTATATTCAAACATATCTACAGAATGTCAATATAAAATGTGTGGATATATACATTTCATATACACACACACACATACACACACACACACACATACACACGCTCACACACCTAACCACATCTCCATTTCTCACTTGTGACCCAATGAATCATTTATTACTTTAAGACCAGCTTAGATTCTATAAGGCTGTAACAACATATGGCTAAAGAGGTCAAACACAAGCACCCACACTCAGGCTGGATTAAATTGTTCCTCCTCATGATTTCTGACAAGTAGGTAATGCCGTTTATATAAGAACTCTGTCTCAATAACTTAGAATTCAGCGTATAAAACCATAAACATTGAACTCACTGTTTAGGAGAACTCCTTCCATTCTATTTCCACAAACTGTTAAGAGGGCACACCAAACTAGATCACTGAACTGTACAAATGATCTTTACTCTTAATCTAAACAAACATGTGTTAAAACATTCTGAAACGCTGCATCCTTTGATTTCTTCATCTTTTCAATTGCCCGATGCAGGTCCTGCTGTTGCACAGGCCGAATTTCATCTTCATCATGGCTAAAAAGCAAACAAACCCAACAAATATTCAAATAATTTTAGAATACACCTCCCTAAAATATTTTGCCAAGATTTTTTTAAAAAAGCATGTGTTGAAAATAAATTTATTTTTAACTATATGAATGGGTGTAACAATGAAGTGTCTTTCCCATTCAGGATCCCAAAGACAACCACAGTTAACTGCTTCATGAGAATTCTTCCAGGAATTATCTATGCATATACAAGTCATAAGAGACTTTTTAAAAATACTGACTGCTAAAAGGTAGGAAGCTAAAATGGTTGGCTAAAATCAAATACTTCGCACCAAGAACATAAGTACAAAATATAACCATAAAGTTAAAAATGTTGTATAAAGGTGTGTCAGTTTATCCAAATGGGAACATAATCCAATCAAGAAATTAAGTTATTCCCATGAAAAGTGGAATTAAAAAGCAGCATTCCTAGGTATATACTCATGTCCACATTTAGCTTTTTAGGGATTGAAAGTAAAATTTTTTGTTATCGATTAAAAAAAATTAATCCAAGTCCTCCCCACTTTAATAACAAGAAAAACAAAATCCAGTACATTATACATACTTTGTAATTTACAGACACTCAGAGAAAAACATTCATGGAAAAAGTTATGATAACCCAAGTCTATTCAGATTTTTCATATTGAAATATAAAATAACAAAATATGAAATTCAATATGAAATATTAAATTAGCCAGGTTTTTCACATTGAAAT
>NW_007794504.1:0-1539 GCF_000696425.1 Galeopterus variegatus | reverse complement strand
CTGTTCCCTGTTTCTCGCTTAGCTTTTGGTGGCCACAGGCAATGCTGTGGTTCCTTGGCTTATTGACTTATTATTCCAGTCTTTGCCTCAGTCTTCATATTGCCTTCTGTCTTAGTCTGTTTTGTGTTGTTGTTAACAGAGTACCACAACTTGGTCATTTATAATGAACAGCAATTTGTTTCTCACAATTCTGAAGACTGGGAAATCCAAGATCAAGGCACCAGTAGGTTAGTTGTCTGGCGAGGGCTGCATTCTCTAGAGGATAGGAATGCTGTGTCCTCACAAGGGAAAAGGTAGAAGGGCAAGCTGGCCAAACAGTATGTGAGGCATGGTTAATAAGGGCCTTAATCCCATTCACAAGGAAGGTGTCCTCATGGATTGATCACCTTTTAAAGGACCCATGCGTTAATACTATTCACTTTGGCAACTCCTGAATTTTGGAGAGCACACATGCAAATCATAGCATTTTCTCTTTCATGTATCTTAAATCTCTGTTGCTATTCTCTTATAAGGACACGTAAATTCAACATGATCTCTTCTGGAGATCATTAACTTGATTACATCTAAAAAGACACTATTTCCAAATAACGTCACACCCTCGGGTAATAAGGATTAGGATTGGACATATCTTTTGGGGGGGGAAAGGCCACAATTCAAACCACTATAATGTATAAAAACTAATTTTAAATGTGATTTTTAAAAATCACATTTAAATTAAAGGCTTTGGACACTATCCTTCTCTGCTGTTAATTTCACCTTTGGTCAGCCTCATAGTCATTCAAATTTATTTTGAAAGGTCACCTGAGAATATATCTACCCTTACCTCTTTTACAGTTGAGAAAAATAAGGGACATAATTTCTTCACTTAGAAGTTAGAAATAATACAATGTGTTGGTATCTAACCTTTTAGTAAACACAACATAGGTCTGATCTGGTTGCCACACATGACCTGAGTGTCACTGAGTGTGGTATGTAAACTTTTTGAGTATTAATTTTGTCATCTTAAAACTGTGTGTCATAATAATTACCTTCTAGTGTCATTAAGATGATTAAATGAAGTAACTCAGTAAAATATCTGCTGGGGAATCTGCTACAGAATATTTACTCAGTATTTAACAGATATGATTGAAGCTTATCATAGTCACACATAGAAAATAGCAGAACTTCTCCCTGACACCTCGTCCTTGGTTCTCTTACTCCTTTCACATTAAATGATTGAGCCCTGAGATTATCCTTTTTGTTCCTGAAAGTTTGGCCCTACTAGTAATCCCAGAGAGCCTCATTATTGTGACACCTTGTAGAAATTCATAAGACAATTTTTTCATTCTCTTGATGTGCATATTATGAAAGTTTGCAAAAATAAATTCATATGCAAGCACTTAGAGGAAAAAATGAAAGAATATAGTATGAATAAATTTCTACCCAATAAGACAATATGACAAAAAAGTACCAACTTCTTCAAAATGAGTAAAATATTATTTTTTTGGTGATATATATGTAATGTTTCTTCATTCGTTGATTATTTTAAAAAATACATAA
>NW_007794503.1:0-1539 GCF_000696425.1 Galeopterus variegatus | reverse complement strand
GTGAGAGAGAACTTTAAGAAGGCCTGTTTTCCAAATAGGCTATCTTCAGTTCCATGTCATTCATCTGTCCCAAGTCCCAATTCTTAAGAGCTAGTCTTGTTGTGAGTGAGGTAAAGGGTCCAAATTCAGATCTTCATTATTAGTATTAAATTTTGTTTCTCATTTCTAGCCAGAGATTGTAGGAAGTTCATTTATTTCTCTTCTTCTTAGTATATTTTTGTAATGTGTTTTTCAGTCATGTTTCATACTTCAAAGCCCCCTTCAGGTTCCACCTGTTTCTTGAAGACTTCTCTGATAACTCTTGCATAGCAATATCCCTTCTCTGAAGTTTTACAATTTTTATTATTTTCATTATGTATTTGAGATCCTGACTACTAGCAGTACTCTACTTTCTTTATGAATCTTTGAATATGCAGAGAGATGTTGAGTGATGAAAGGTGATATTAATTACCTAGGACTAATAAGAAAGGAAAAAGGTCACTTACTACTTAAATTATGCATTAATGCAAATGAAAGAAAAATGCCCTCATGGCATATAATGGGGAGGGGGTCAGTTTTGCATTAGTTCAAATAAAGAAGAATGATGGAAAATTGAATCACCACAAGGTACACAATGGTATAGGCATGATGCATGCAACAGAATTTGTGTCGTAGCGGTCAATACTGTATTTGGCTTTTAAGTGGAGATGCATTTTCAACAAACCAGTATCATCACCACATTAAATTTTGTTGATTTGAATTTTATTGGTGAATTGTTTAAATTTATTTTATAAATTGTTTTGTTTTTTTAAGTGGTACAAGAGCTAATAAGGGTAAGAATATATATCTAAGTTTATAGCTTTTACATGTATAAGTATTTAAGTAACATAACAATAAAATAATTTTCGCCTGGGAGTTGACGAGACTTGTTTTCCTTTAGAAAAAGACCATGCCTTACTCAAACTTGCATAAGCACCATATGACCCAAGTACTTATGCAGTAGGACTCCATCTGAGAACAGCTTGTTAGTGTGTAGATTTGGATGGATGTGCCCTTAGAAACATCACTGCAACATATCAAAGCCCAATATATCAAAGTTAATCTGTGATGCAGGCATCAGTCCAGCTGGTGCATTCTACTGCTGTGAGTGCTGCACTCTATTTTTAGTGATAACTTATTTGGCATGCAGATTGAGATCTTTCGTGGGAATGACAAAATGACTCATGTCCTAAGCTGCCCGTTCTCCTAAGAGCCACCATGTGAGCATGCACAACTGTGGGCCTGAAGACAGTTGGCAATTACCTGTTCTCCTCCCCACTTCTACATTTGTATGTACACTTGAATAAATAATGGGTAACTTCTTTTTTCCCCTAACCCAACAACTAAAGCTCATAATTAGAATTTGCTACTTCTTCTAATACATTCAATTATCTGCTGATTCAAGCATCTTCAGGTCAAATGAGTTAGAAAACAGCTAATTATGTCCTTTCCCCTGGGTAGGGAAATCCTTAAATTTAATTAAAAGACCTTAACTCAACTCCTTTACATTAGGGTCTACTT
>NW_007794502.1:0-1539 GCF_000696425.1 Galeopterus variegatus | reverse complement strand
GTGTGGGGAAAGCAGAATAATTTAGTCAGGCTCCCTGGGCTCAGGTCTGCCTGGGGGCATCGGGCAGTACATTTCCTGTAAGCAAGGTGTGTGTGGGTGGAGTTAGTGCACATGGGCCCCAGTGTATTTTTTCAGTTTTGTAGCTATTGCTTGTTCTGCATTTTGTGAAGCAGGCTGGTGGCAGAGAGCTCCTGTCTAACAATAGAGCATGTTTACTCTACTGGCAGCTGCCCAGTTTCAGTTTTTCTTTGGACTTTGCCAATAGAAGCTGAGTTTCTGACTTTCTTCTCTCTACTGCCTAGCACTTAGTGCTGTGTGTGCTCAATAAAGACTATTCCTTCTTCAACCAAGGCTCCAACCTTTTTGCCAGTTACCTAGCTCACAGACCTGCATGTGAAAGGTTTGTGAATGGGCTCCAGCGATCTGTGAGCTCCAGACCCTAGCCCTAGCTCGACAATTGCCATTGTCAGCAGGATTATGCTACAAGAAGATTCTCAAACAACTACAGATAGAACTGCCATATGATCCAGCAATTCCACTATTGGGTATAAACCCAAAAGAAAGGAAATCATCATGTTGAAGGAATACCTCACTCCCATGTTTATCACAGCTCTTTTCACAATAACCAGGAATTGGAACCAACCTAAATGTCCATTAAGGGATGATTGTATGTGAAAAAAGTGTTATATATACACAATGGAATACTACTTTTCCATGAAAAAGAATGATATTCTGCAATTTAGAACTTGGATGGACTTAAAGAAAATTATGTAAAGTGAAATAAGCTTGGTATGAAAGAGAAATACTGCATGTTCTCACTTAAAAATAAAAGCAAAAAAAATCTCTAATAAATAAAAAAAGTTAAAAATACAGATATACCAATCTTAACAATTTGTTGAACTTTCAAAGGAAGAGACAGAACTGAGACCACCAGATGTGGGAAAGAGGGAAGGGGAGAGGCATTAGTTAGAAGATGGTAAAGGGTCACAAAAAATGATGACAACATGTAAGATTGAATAAATTAATTATCTTGATTTGAGTATCACTTATTGCATACAGGCATTGATATTCAATGCTCTACCCCACAGATATGTATAATCAATTATGTTTCAATTAAAAAATAATTAAATAAAAAAACAATCTGCAGGGCTAGAGCCACAAAACCAAAACCAACCAACCAACCAACCAACCAACCAACCAAACAAACAAACAAAAAACAAGTAAACCAAAGAAAACAAAAAACAGGTGTAACCAAATGTAATAACTTTATAAAATAGAATTATTGGATTCAAACTGTAAATCTTCTATGCACTCTATGAGTAAGCTGACAAAATTTTTAAAATGTAATAAAAACGCACAGGTAATGAGGAATCAAATTTAACAGTGCGATGAAAAAAATACAGTAAAAAAATACTATTTCAAAAATATAGTAAATGAAATTAAGATCTTATCTGAAAGTTTTAACAGCAAATAAAGCCTAGTTGAAGAGATATATAGTATATTGAATGTGGAGAAAATAGAGGAGGAAATAGAATAAAA
>NW_007794501.1:0-1539 GCF_000696425.1 Galeopterus variegatus | reverse complement strand
TAAAGCCCTCAGAGCCACATCCTTCACCACCATTTTTAATCCATCCACTATGGCACAGTCCAACAATCCAATCACTTTAAGGCTCCACCTTTCAATTACCATAATAGGATTTCCCACCCTCTTAACAGTCACAGTGGGGACTAAGTTTCTAATACACAAAATTTGGGGGACACAATTCAAGCTTCAGAGAGTTTTGGGGGGACATACTTCAACCCACTTCAGTGCATAATCCCAGAGAGGAAAGGTTCTAAGTACAGTGCTCACCATTTGTAAATACCTACTGACAAACTGTGTACCTAACAGAAGCCCGAGAGTCAAGGGGCTCCAGAGGAAGACAGTCACAGTTTCTCCAGACCAGGAATTCTCAGCCCTGGATGTACATTATAATCACCAGGAGAGGGCCGAGCCCGTGGCGCACTCGGGAGAGTGCGGCGCTGGCGGGTTCGGATCCTATATAGGGATGACCGGTGCACTCACAGCGCTCACTGGCTGAGCGCAGTGTGGCCAGTCTCAAAAAGGACAAAATAAATAAATAAAATAAATAAATAAAAATAATCACCAGGAGAGGGCTGAGCCTGTGGCGCATTCGGGAGAGTACAGCACTGGGAGCATAGCAGCGCTCCCACCGCGGGTTCGGATCCTATATAGGGATGACCCATGCGCTCACAGTGCTCACTGGCTGAGTGCGGTGTGGCCGGTCTCAAAAAGGACAAAAATAAATAAATAAATAAATAAATAAAAAATAAAATTAAAAAAAAATAATCACCAGGAGAAGTTTGCAACATACCAACAGTGGGCCTCTGGGGGGTCAATAAGTCCAACTTCTTTGGGTTTGGCCTTGAAAATTACTCTTAAAATCTCCCCAGGCTTCTGAAATGCAGTTAGAGTTAAGAATCACTGGTCCAGATAAAAAAGTCCTTTATTCTAGGTCAATTTTTCTCTACCTTTATCATCTTACTTTTCCAATTGTTTTATTTTTTGTAATTACATTCTTTTTTTTTTTTCAAAGTTAAACTTTATAGAATTTTTGGACGAGAAAACAAAGGAGAGAGAACAATTCACCAGTTACCGAGTTCTGTTATTTATAATTCTTTTTCAAGCTTTATTGAGGTATAATTGATATATAAATGATAGCACATGTTTAATGTGTACATTTTGATTTGTCCCTTCTTTATTCAGATCTGCTGTCACTAGCTTTGCCATCTTACCCTGGATTACTGAAACTATCTTCTGGTCTCCTTACTTATGTCATTAATCAATATAAATATTAACTCTTAACTCTTCAATTATATTCAACTAGACCTTTAACTCTGCCACTGTACCAATCGAGAACCAGCAATATTTCTAATTTGTCTACTGCAAACAGCATTTTGGCTTTCAAAACCTGGGTTCATATTTTTACACCTCCACTATTGCCCCAGCTCCAGGCACCCTGCTCATTTTTATCATGGAGGATTTGCACTGCTGCCTGGATGGGCCCAACCATCCCCATTTAGCGTTCTCTTCCTAAAACCCCTGTCAAGTCCCATATCCTTTGTG
>NW_007794500.1:0-1539 GCF_000696425.1 Galeopterus variegatus | reverse complement strand
TGTTATAACACCACGCTCTAACCAACTGAGCTAACAGGCCATACCCCACTGAGGACTCTTTAAAACAAGAGTTTTTCCATTGCAAATAAGACATAATCACATCAATCCACTCACTTTCAAACACAGGATTTTCATCAGCTATTTTTCATTTTTTCGTGGCAGCCACAGGTAGTGTTAACTTCTGTTCATAAACATCAATACTCATTCCCATGTATGTACATTAGCTGTTCCATAAACCATCCTTCTGCCCACACCCCACCCCCAGCCACCGCCCACCTACACTGAACCAATGCTCATTCACAGTCAGCAGGCCAAGACATACCAGAGCAGAAGGAGGCCAGCGGTGGCCCCAATGGAGCCTCAATTTCCCCATGTGAATATGACAGATTTCCTAAAATTTGATCTCAGGACATGTTGGGAAGACAGGAGGTATAGTAGCCACCACTTCTCTGACTATGGTAGGCAGAATAATGGCTCCCAAAGATGTCCACACCCTGATCCCCAGAATCTGTGAATATTATACCTTACATGGCAAAAGGGAATTTGCAGGTGTGATTAGGGTATGGACTTCGAGACAGGTGGATTATCCAACGTAAGCCCAGTATAATCCCATGAATCCTTAAAATCACAGCACCTTTCCCAGTTTTGGTCAGAGAGAAAGATATAAAGACAAAAGAAGGGTCAGGGAGAAGCAACGTTGCTGGCTCTGAAGATGGAGGAAGAGGGCCAGGAGCCAGGAAATAAGAGCAGACTCCAGAAGCTGGCAAAAGCAAAAATGGAGCCTTCCCTGTGGCCTCCAGGAAGGAAGACAGCCCTCTTGACGCCTTGATTTGAGCCCAGTGAGACCCATATCAGACTTCCACTCCTCAAAACTGAAAGATAATAAACTTGTGTTGGTTTAAGCCACTAAGTGTATGGTAATTTGTTACATCAGCAATAGAAAATGAATACACTTGCTGATCTGTAATTTCCCCTTCCCTAATCAGACCAGCAGAGAACTGTGTGCATATCACCTTTCTTACCCAGAGGCACCCCACACATATAATTATTTTATTGACTATAGTTTAAATATGGAGTCATTGGCTGACATTAAGCAGCACTATAAAAATCCTTATAAAACTGTTTGCTGCTTTTGCCATGATGATGTTTTTGAGGGAGATTTCATACACCAAATGTCATCTCCATGAGGACTCACAGGAGAAATTTATTTTCTGTCTTTGTACCTGGAAGAGAGAGACTTTGGCTTGTGTTTTCCTCTTTGCATTTGCTGCTAGGAGGCTTAGAGAGCACTGACTCTCAAGCAAGAACATCTTGGGGTGGCAGGAATACCTGAATCACCCAGGAAGCTTTTGTAAACTGTACTTGCACCTACCAGAAATTCCAACCCGTCTCTCTAGAGGATAGCATTCCCCATCCTAACACAGTATCCATTGCTTTGGTGGGCCACCATGCTATCTAGAGGACCAAGTCCAATTCCTCAGGTTTGTTGGTTTGGGGAAAGTGTTAAGGATCATTGTCTTAGTGTGGCAGTTCTCAAAC
>NW_007794499.1:0-1539 GCF_000696425.1 Galeopterus variegatus | reverse complement strand
CCGCACCGCGCTCAGCCAGTGAGCGCACCGGCCATGCCTATATAGGATCCGAACCCGCGGCAGGAACGCCGCTGCGCTCCCAAGCGCTGCACTCTCCCAAGTGCGCCACGGGGCCAGCCCTCTAGTAAGTATTTCTAAATTATGTAGCCCAAAGCCATTATATAAATCCAAGGCACTCTCTAAACAATACAAATCCAAGCCAGTTTGTTAATCATTTCTCATGATACACAATGAACAAATAATCTTCTAAAAACATCCCCAAATTCTGAAATGACCAAACATGTTTATGGTTACATGGCCAAAGTAAAATAGAAGGTAATGGCAAATATTCAAATATTTTAAGCAGGGCTGCCTTTGCTGAAATTATCTACCTATATAGCTAATTCTGGTGAGCTGGTTATTTGAAGGAATTTGAACTTGAAATTTTAACACTGGCTTTGAGCTTCTAGTTCACTTTGTGCATACAAACCAATCATTTACCTGAGGTTCTCTTACCCTTACATTCCTTGTCCTACTATCATCATTAACAAAACTGAAGTTCATGTTTTTGTTTATAGGAAGGGATTACAAAATATTCTTTTCATACCAGCCCCTGCCTACTACAGCCAGTGCTTCAAGGATTCTCTGGCTGTGAATTTCTGCTGAACAGCTGAATGCACAACAGGAAAGGAGGTGACTCAGCCACTAAAATCTAATGCCCGGGTAGTTGGAAGTAATAATGTTTGGAAAAATACCAAAAATACCAAAAGATTAAGGTTGATCCATGAAGACATCACCTGACTGTAAAAATTAAAATGTCCTCATTCTATAAGTGGGTCCACGGAGAGACATTCATGTTTTTCTTATTTTAAAAAGTATTTTTGAAACAGCAACTTAAAAACAACCACTCACCACTTTCTATCTCCTCTTCATTATCGTCTTCCAAGATGTTAGCTGGGGCAGCAGACTCTCCAGCTTCCATCATGCTTTTCAAAGCTTCAAGCTGTTCTGTTATTAAAGACAAGCAAGAGGGAGATAGAGACAGATGTCAAATCACTTACAAAACCTGGGCTTTGTGATCAACAATGAGAATAAAAAAATGAAAAGAGAAAGGATGTATGTTGTTGAGGCACCTACTGGCCACGTTCCTAAGGTTCAGCAGTGGTCACAGTCTCACCCATTCCTGCTGGTTTGGGCTTTGTAAAGAATGGTTAGCGACCACATTACAGACACATGATGAAGAACTACTGGCACATGAGCAAATTGCCCCAAATTCTGGTCACCAGATTTGAGAGGGCTAGATAAGAAAAGCCCACAATTTGGAGAATCTGGCACAGATCAAGGTTTATGAACAATTATGGTGAAGTGATAGTAAAAAGAAATACATGCACATTGGAGATCAACAAAACTTCAGGAAAAATGTATTTGCAACTGATGTAACCTGGATTATTATCCTAATATACAAAAAGTTCTTATAAGTTAGTAAGATAAAGACAAACAAAAATTTTTTTTTTCCTTTTTGTCTTTTTTCGTGTCTGGCAACGGATCGCAACCCTCAGT
>NW_007794498.1:0-1540 GCF_000696425.1 Galeopterus variegatus | reverse complement strand
TAAATAAAGCTGTAATAAACATGGGAGTACTATTTAACAAGGATATCTACCCATGTGTAACATATTTTGTTGAGGTGGCAGAAAAATCTATGAAAAAAATTTAAATGGCATGATGTATTAGAAGATGATATGTGTTGATGAGAAAGGAAAGGAAAACTAGGCTAAGGGTGATTATTAATCCTGGAGGCAGGCATGGGGCCAGCTTGCAGTAGTCAGTTAGGTGATCAGGGTAAGCTTCAATAAGGAAGTGAGGTGCAAGTATAAAAATGATATCAGTGCATCAGCAGACAAATATCTGGGGGAAATAATATGTGTTGAGGATGCCCTATCTGCTGGGGTGTGTGAAAAAGAGCCACAGTCCATCATTTGACTCCAAAGGTGTTTCTCCCCTTTCATCTTAACCATCATTTTATTTATTTATTTATTTATTATTTATTTATTCATTTATTCATTTATTTTTATTTTATTTTATTTTATTGTTGATTGATACATAATAGTTGTAAATATATCAGGGGTATAATGTGATGTTTGTTCTGTTTTTTGTTTTTTTGTTTTTGTTTTCATAGGGGATTTCAGCATAGTCATGTTTGTGTTACTACTGATATGGTTGCATGTATTCTGGGAATTTTATAATTTAATTCCAATTATTTTAGCTATTTACTCCTTTTGTCAGTAGTTTTATTTGTTGTATACTTTTTCTTTTTAGTAGATTGGATGTTATATGTATTCTTTCTATTTAATTTTGGATGAATATTTATTTCATTAAAATAATAGATGTGTATGTATAATACTACAGAAGGGCGTGTAAGTCCGATTCCCTAAAGGCATCCATTTTTTTGTTGAAGCAGAAATAATTATACATGTTTTTGGGTACTGCATTGACTACCATCACCTGTGTACATGTGATATACAATCAATATTAGTAGAATATTCATTACTACAAATCATAATTATTCTTTCTGCCCCTTGCCCAATATCTTTCTAACTCCCTTCCCTCCCTCTTTGATGTCTAGTAAACATAGATTTGTTAAACCAAGTATAAAAAGAGACAAAGAGGGCCACTATATAATGGTAAAGGGATCTTTACAGCAAGAAGACATAACAATCATAAATATGTATGCACCCAACACCAGAGCACCCAGACATATAAGCCAAACACTATTAGACTTTAATTAATAAAGAGATGTAAACTCCAATAAGATAATAGTGGGGAACCTGAACAGCCCTCTCTCAGTACTGGGTAGATCATCTGGGCAACAAATCAACAAAGAAACATGATATTTAAATTACACCTTAGACCAGCTGGACCTGGCAAATATCTACAGAACATTTCATCCAACAATTACAGAATACACATTCTTCTCATCAGTACATGGAGCATTCTCCAGGATAGACCAGGTTAGGTCACAAATCAAGTCTCTGCAAATTTTTTAAAAAATTGAAATAATTTCAAGTATCTTTTCAGACCACAACAGATTGAAACTGGGTATCAATAACAAGTGAATCTCTGGAAATGATACAAATACATGGAAACTAAACA
>NW_007794497.1:0-1540 GCF_000696425.1 Galeopterus variegatus | reverse complement strand
CTTATATTGATCCTAAATTTATATATTTTTTGATTTATCTACCTCAGAATAAAGCAAAAAGTACTGACTCCCCTTATAAAAAATAAATTACTTATGCTTCTCCTACCACCCTTCCCAAATCACTTTTATTATATTTTTGTATAAATTATTATAAATTTTGATTAGGTAGTTAATTTTCCACAAGTTACAACATAATTTCATATCCATAATTATCACAGTCAAATTAACATAGTTCTGTATTTCTACCTACAGTAAATTCAACGTTATCACTAGTACTTTGATGCTATTATATTCTGATTTGGTAGTTTTCATTTCTGTTTATTTTTCAGTAGTCTAGTGGGTTATTTAAATGAAATATATTTTATTTGAAAATTTATGTGAATTTTATGCTTCCACAGAGAGGTGTGTTAGGAAATTCTTTTCATTAAAACTATTTAAATGTTCATTTGATTTGTAGTATTTATCAATGTATGAAAATATTTATTAATAATCTGTTTATTTTATTTTATTTTATTTTGTCAATATACAATGTGGTTGATTATTGTGGCCCATTACCTAAACCTCCCTCCTGCCTCCCTCTCCCCGTTTCCTCCCAACAACTTCATATCTGTTCACTTGTCCTATCAGTTTCAAGGAATTGTAATTGTTGTGTCTTCTTCCCTCCCCTGACCAGTTTATTTGTGTATTTACTTTTTTATTTTTAGCTCCCACAAATAAGTGAGAACATGTGATATTTCTCTTTCTGTGCTTGAGGACTATAAAAAAGAATGTTCCATTGTGTAGATATACCACATTTTCCGTATCCACTCATCTGACGATGGACATTTGGGCTGGTTCCAACTCTTAGCTATTGTAAATAGTGATGCAGTGAACATTGGGGAACAGGCATACCTTCGACTTGATGATTTCCATTCCTCTGGGTATGGAATAGCAGTGGGATAGCTGGGTCATATGGTAGATCTATCTGCAATTGGTTGAGGAACCTCCATACCATTTTCCATAGAGGCTGCACCATTTTACAGTCCCACCAACAGTGTAAGAGAGCTCCTTTTTCTCCACAACCTTGCCAGCATTTACCATTCACAGTCTTTTGGATATTAGCCATTCTAATTGGGGTGAGATGGTATCATAGCATGGTTTTCATTTGCATTTCCCGAATGCTGAGTGATGTGGAGCATTTTTTCATGTCTCTGTTGGCCATCCATATATCTTCCTTTGAGAAATGCCTATTTAGCTCTTTTGCCCATTTTTTAATTGGGTTACTCGTTTTTTTCTTGTAAAGTTGTTTGAGTTCCTTATATATTCTGTATATTTATCCTTTGTCAGATATATATTTTGCAAATATTTTCTCCCACACTGTTGATTGCCTTTTAACTCTGTTAATTGTTTCTTTTGCTGTGCAGAAGCTTTTTAGTTTGATATAATCCCATTTGTTTATTTTTCCTTTAGTTGCCCATGCTTTGGTGTCATATTCATGATGTTTGTGCCCAGTCCTACTTCCTGAAGTGTTTCTCCTATGTTTTCTTTAAGAAGTTTTATT
>NW_007794496.1:0-1540 GCF_000696425.1 Galeopterus variegatus | reverse complement strand
TTTCAAAAGTTTAACTGTATAATTATTTTTAGGAATCCATTTTCTCTCAGAAAATGATGATGCATTTGTCACCAATCCTTTATGTAGGATGGACACAAATTGGCTGTGTTATGCAAATTAGGGTTAACATAGACATACATTGCAATGCCAAAATCAGAATCAAGAGAGGAAGATAGCTATATGTTGTTAGTAGAGGCAACGGATGCAGAAGAAGAAAAGTGTGGTACCTTACTTTTTTTATTCTCTCATCTGCTTTTGAGAACAAAAAAAGGTCAAGGACTTAAGGGTCTTTGGGCAATATTTTGGGAAATATCAGGATTCTTCTGATTAAAGGTAAAAGAGTAGAAGACTATGTTAACGGTCTCCCGGCTCCCTTAATGCTGCACGAACAAGCTGTATCGGAATCATGAATCTCCTCCAGCCAGTTTTACTATATTTGGAGATTATACATTCTATCAATAATTCCAGGATAAGGATGACAGCAAATGGAAGGGAGGTAGACGCAGTGCTCAAGAGCCTCAGAAAACACATTCACAACTAACAGTGTTCTGACAAGAATTCTAAGTGAAAAAATGTTTTCAAAGCACATTAGACTCACCATGGGGGCTTTCAAAAATCCTGATACCCCGAATGCACCCTGATCAATTAAATGAGAAGGTCTGGGAGTGGGGCCCTAGTATGTGTATAAAGTTACCAGATAATTCTGATATGGGACTAAGGTTGTGAATCACATATTTAGAGACTGAAGTAAAGAAATGCTGTTACGTATCAGTGAGAAAGAAATTTGATACTGTGTCTGCTCACTTTAGAAGCTTGGACATGTTTTCTTTGTTAGGGTAAAGCATTCCTTAAAGAATATTGAACTGATGCTTGTGAATAAGATCAGAGAAATTTGTTAAAACTATTTGATTGCAGCAAGAAAGATTTGATATGTAATAATGACTAATTAACATTAAAATTAGGCCAGAGTATGTAAATTTAAGAATAAGAAGAGTTAGTTACTTCATAAAAGGTAGAGGTCATTGTATCTATTCATACCTAGGTATTTATATTCCTTTAAATTTTGCTCTGTTTGAATATCAATTTAATGGCTCTAAAATACTATTTTATTTTTTTAGCCATTTACATAAAAAATTTAAAACATTTAAATTAAAAGTCATGCAAATAACTTTTTCTAAATTAACATCATCTGTTCGAGTCTTGTTCTTTCAACCAAAGAGATTATAACCAAAACTTTAGTCAGATTTTTCCATTTTAGAGTTTTTAAAAATGTGGCTTATAGTTCACATAAATCAAGAAAACACTGACTGTTTATTAAAAGTGAAGATTGATGATCCCCCCTCAGATATACAAATCATAATCTCTAAGTTAGAGGCTTTGTAACTTACCTTTATTCATAAGCTTCTCATGTTTGTGCACAGTAAATTTGTAGAATCATTGGCTTACTTTCCTCTAACGTAAAACTGAAGATTTACTTTCGACACTAGGATTAAATGTTTATATGCCATAGTAGGCCAGGAGAGGGCAGCAGAAAGCTGGA
>NW_007794495.1:0-1540 GCF_000696425.1 Galeopterus variegatus | reverse complement strand
AAAATTTGACTGCAAGCACTTTCTTCCCAGAATTCAACTATTTGGATGATAGATAGATAGACAGATAGATAGATAGATAGATAGATAGACAGACAGACAGACAAAGGAAGGAAGGAAGGAAGGAAGGAAGGAAGGAAGGAAGGAAGGAAGAAAAGAAAGAAAGAGAGAGAGAAATAAAGAAAGAAAACAATAGCAGCAGTGAAGATCATGGACTGGGGTCAGACCACCTGCTCAGCAGAGGGTTGGGGGGAGGCACGTTATTTAGCCTTATTTTGCTCCTGCTGCTCTTCCTAAAGTGAGGATTTTAATACCCACCTAATATAACAGGACTGCAATGAGAATTAAGCAAGCTAGTATTCTAAGGCATTTATGCTAGAACCTGAGATGTGAGGATTTTAATACCCACCTAATATAACAGGACTGCAATGAGAATTAAGCAAGCTAGTATTTTAAGGCATTTATGCCAGAACCTGAGACATTGTAAGTGCTATAGAAGTGTTTGCTAAACAAATAATGTTAAATTTATATTGAGAATTTATTCAAAGCCTTCTAGGCACCTCCAAACTAAGCTTCATAATAACACTACAAAGTGATTCTCTTGCTTTATATTTATTTCATAGTAAATGACAAAGCATAAATCTAAGAGAGGTCTTTCAAAAAAATTCTGATTTTTCTCACTGTCATTCCTTCACTCCAGTACTATTACCACACAGTTAGAGAGCTATTTTCTGGGGATATGTAGCAAATTATCTTTCCTTGATAGTTTTATACAGTCTTTTACATCAGAACAAGCAGTTAACTTTTATGAACCTGTGTTTCTGTACTTTAGAATGTTGGCTGCACATGAATCTAGATTTAACCAACGCCCTTTTTGAGTCCAGAGCTCAGAAAGTCTTTGGGATAAACACTGCATATTCTATGAACTCTGACAGGCAGCTAATTGTAGCTGGCACATGTTTCTTGTCTTGTTAGCTTTCTAGTTTTGGCATCATCCGAATTGTCCTTTTTCTCCTGAATTTAATTCATCTTTGGAGACAACACAGCACAACTATTTCCTGCTACTTATTGTAGTCTTTGAACTTAATTTACTTCTTATTAAATCGGGCGTCCGCCTCATTCACTCCATTCATTGACTCTCCAAGTAATAAGTCACTTTAAGCAACATCATATTCACTATGCTTAGATAATCAAACTTGATAGTTTCCTCTTTTAAGTCAATAGAAGGTTTCAGGGTGTTTTGTTTGTTTGTTTTGTTTTAATTTGGAAAACTTCAGAGTTAAAGCTGATCCCAAATGGCATTTGCAAAGCAGTTTCACACAAATGACTCATGGCAGGTGCATAAACATGTGCTCTCTTCATCCGGTTCAATGTGCCAGAGTCCATTTTTCTTAGCACTTATAGTGATGCCTTCTACCGAGGCAATTTGTTCAGGATGTCTTCACTCACTCAGAGACTGAATCCTCCTCCCAACTGTCTGGGCCAATGTTTTTCCAAAAAGAATCCTTGATCTTTTTTTAAATTCACCTCAAATATATTATAT
>NW_007794494.1:0-1540 GCF_000696425.1 Galeopterus variegatus | reverse complement strand
ACTAAGTGGACCTGCCTCCCATGGGGCTGAGAGGAAGGACAGGTCAGGAAAAGTTTCCTGGAGGAAACGATGTTTCATTTGAGACCTGAATGATAAGTACAAGTGAACCAGGCAGGAGGCACTGGGTGAGGAGTAAATGCAAACAGTAGGAACTGTGGATCGAGATGTAGAGAGAGGGCGCATCCATCAATCAGCGCAGTCCCACCGATGTTATCAGCACCATTAGCGTGGGTCAAAGTGGAAACACAGACATTGAGTTCCTTTATTCTTGTTTTACTGTACTCTTCCAGGGGTTTTGTTTTGGTTTCGTTTTGCTTCTGTTTTTTAATTAAGACCACCTGGGGTTGAATCCTAGTTTGATCACTTAGCTGTGTGGCCTTGGGCTGACACAATAATGTTATAAGGTTGTGTGAGGATTAAATGAGACAATAGAACCTGGCGCAGTGCTCAGTGAGTTTTAGGTACTCGGTGGGTTTGATTCCCTGCTCCTGTACATGAGCAATGAGTGCACACTCGATGCTTATCAACTGCATAGCAGAGAGGTGATATCAGAGAATACTCGTAGTTGAAGAGGCATTGGACTTAGCCTTGAATTGATGGTAGGTTTTCAAAACGTGCGAATGATGCAGAAAATTGAGGGGTGGTGGTGGTGTGGAGAGCCATTATATTATGATCGAAGGCACTGGAGCAGGATAGTATGTACAGGGAATATCCTGCTGAGGCCATACTGCAAAATAAATGGAAGATTGAGTGAGAAGTAAAGTTTCAAAGGTATGCTGGAATCACATTATTTTGAACTTGAATGACAAGCTAAGGAATGTTTATTTTGTAAGCAATAGAGACTCACTTAAGATTTTCAACAAGAAAAGGCAATTGTCTTAAACAATGTAATGGTGCAGAATGGAAGGGGAAGGGATATAGACACTGAGAATATTTAGGATACTTTATCTAGGCATAGACTTAGAGTGACGGTAGCAAGAGGCAACAGATGGGAAGAGATTGGAAATCAAGAGCTGATGGTACAGGTAAGTGGGTATATGTGAGGACCGAGAAAAAAGAATTTTCTGTAACTCTAAGGGTGGAGTCGAAGTAGAGCTTTTAACATGAACAGGGGTGGCACAACAGCTGCTGCTTTTAGAGTCTCCCCTTTCACTCCCCCCAAAAAGCTGACATAGGATTTAGCTTCAGAAATCTTATCCTAAAGAGCTGTGGAACCCTGGGAAGAAAATGCCCAACAAGCTGCTGAAATGAGGAGCTAGAATTTGTCTAATAGATTTGGGCTATCTGAAAAGAAGAGCTCAGCAATTTTCCACATGAGGTTAGTGGCTGCAGCTGTATAAATCTACGAAATCACAGCCTTGGAACCATGACATTGAGAGGATAGGAGGCTGAAGAGGAGGCAACCATGAAACAGACAAGATGTAACACAGGGATTAGGAGACCACCTAGAGATTGCACTGTTATGAAAACAATGAGCAGTTTTAAAAAAAAAAAATTGAGGTGGCATGATGATGGCTTTGTTTCAAGAATGTCAAATGCT
>NW_007794493.1:0-1540 GCF_000696425.1 Galeopterus variegatus | reverse complement strand
ATGACCCAGCCAGGCAGACATACTGTGGATCTTTAGCATCTGTTAAAACAGCTAAGTGGGGGGCCATTAGACTGCAGCAGCTCCAGTGCCCTGGTTCCCACATAGACAGTCTTGACCAATCAGAAACTGCCACCTGACCTCTAACTAGGCCACTTTAACCAATCAAGTATTTTCTTTGCCTTGCTTCCATGTTCACCTGTTAAAAAAATCTTTTCACCCCATACCCCTTCAGCAGAGCACCAAATGGCTTGTGGTCCGGAGCTGCCCAAATTCATGCCTCAATGTTTGCTCAAATAAACTGTTCAATATTTTAATGTGCTTCAATTTATCTTTTAACAAACCAGATTTGGACAGGGATGACTCAGTGCCAGGTCAGTCATCTCCACTAGCTTGCCTAGTGCTTGTGAGTGTGGCATTCAAAGCCAAGCTTTGCAATTGTGAGGCAGTGTCCTTATCTGTCAACTGAAGCTGATAACTTTTGTCCTCACGGCAGAGTTGGAAGGGTCTGTGGCAGAGCCTCCAAGTTATCTCACAGTATCTGTCTTCCCAGTGAGCCACAGAAATGGAAACCCCAATATTTTGGCCACCCAAAATAAAGAATACATTTCCTAGCCTTCCATGCAGTCAGTTGTATCATGCAACTAAGTTCTGCCAACGAAATGTAAGTGGAAATATTTGGGGACAGCTTTGAGGACCCGTCCTTTAACGCAGCTGACGTGTACACTCTGCCTTTTTGTTTCCTCCATCCCTCTCTGCATCCTGCTGCCTGGAGGGTAGATGTGGGAGCTGACATCCTGGACCTTAAAGAGAGTACCCACTGCTAAGGATAACTAAATGGAATTGGAAGGGTCGTATCTTCGAGGAGCATTGAGCTACCTCACTTGACTGCTTACCTCTGGGTTCCTTTTACTTATTTAGAGAAATCAACTTCCCACCTTCTGTAAGCCATTGTTATTAGGGTCTCTGCCACTTAGAGCAGAACCTAAGCCTTACTCACTGCTATAAGATCTGAAGAAATTTGGGGCCGGCCCGGTGGCGCACTGCTACAGTGTGCCGCTTGGGAGTGTGGTGGCGCTCCCGCCGAGGGTTCGGATCCCACATACAGACCGGTTCCCGCTCACTGGCTGAGCAAGGTGTGGGAGCAACACCAAGGGTTGCGATCCTGTTGCCAGTCCTGGTCCGGTACGGGCGCAACACTGAGGGTTGCGATCCGTTGCCGGACACGAAAAAAGACAAAAAGGAAAAAGAAATTAAGTGGTTCTCCTCTAATCAAGTCACCCTCTGTGCTTCCTTAGTATGACACCCAAACTCCTTAGCATGACCTTCAGGCCCCTCATGATCAGCCCCCTCTTAGCACTCCAGCTTTGGCTCTGTCATGGGTTCCCTTCTGCCTATGAGACAGGCACCAGCCAGGGCGAGCTACTTGCAGCCCCCAAGCCACCACACTCCCTCTCACATCTGTTTGCACATGAAACTCTATCTTCCAGAAATGCCATTTCTCCTCCGATTCAGCTTTCAAGAATCAGCTCAAGCATCACCT